>NC_081412.1:492895983-493154233 GCF_030272615.1 Cryptomeria japonica | reverse complement strand
TCTCTCTCTCTTTCTCTCCTCCCCCATCTCTCTCTCTCCCTTAGTTCTCTCCATCTCTTTTCCTCAACCCCTAAATTCCTCCCTCCCTCTCTCTATCTTAGGCACTCTATCTCTTGAGGGAGAGACTTGAGAGAGAGAGAGAGAGATCTTGAGTGAGAGGGAGGAAGGGATGGGAAGAGATGGATAGAATAGATAGAGAAGATCTTGAGAAAGAGGGAGAGAGACCAGGTGAGAGAGAGAGAGAGAGAGAGAGAGAGAGAGAGAGAGAGAGAGAGAGAGAGAGAGAGAGAGAGAGAGAGAGAGAGAGAGAGAGAGATGGGGGTGGAATTTAGGAGTTGAGGGAAAGAGAGGGGGGAGACTTGAGAGAGAGAGAGAGAGAGAGAGAGAGAGAGAGAGAGAGAGAGAGAGAGAGAGGTTGATGTAGAGGAAGAGACTAGAGAGAGACCATGTGAGAAGGAGGGAGGGAGGGATTGCGAGAGAGAGCCCAAGTGAGAGAGAGGGAGAAAGGGAGGGGTTGAGAGAAAGAGAGAGAGGATGGAAAGAGAGTAAGAGACCAAAGAGAGAGAGCCCAAGTTAGAGAGGGATGGATGAAGGGAGAGAGAGAGAGAGAGAGAGAGAGAGAGAGAGAGAGAGAGAGAGAGAGAGAGAGAGAGAGAGAGAGAGAGAGAGAGGGATAGAGAGGGGGGAGGAATACAGGGAAAGAGAGAGAGACTAGAGAGAATGATGATACAAGCACGTTGATTATAGAATTTGACTGTCTAAAATTTATATGAATATTCTAAAAACTAGAATCTACATTTTTAACTCCTAAAGATCTGAAACCACTCTTAAACATCCTGCCAATATATACATAAAAGACATTAAAATGTGACTTATACTTAAATGTTATATTTTATGTATATATTGTACTATTGAATAGAGAGAGAGGGGGGATTGAATTTTTTTTTAATATGGCGCACACCAAATGCGTTTTTTTGCATTTTTTACATTTGACATGCGCCAAACTAATTTCCTTGGAAAACACTAAGCCTTAGGCTTGGATTTACCTTGGGCATCCAACCCAAAGGCTTGGATGTCCTTCTCAGGCCTAAGACGTGTTTTTTAGCAAACATGCAAAATTTCTAACATTTTTGTCCATGCTCTCCGTCCAAGTTTGCATATGTTTCAATGAAAACAAAAACAAACACCATATAATTGGTATGTTCTCTCTTATCTATCCATCCATATAATTATTTTTTAAAATTTTGATTATGTTAAGGTCTTCATCTCTAATTTATTTTGTTAATATATCTGTTTTTTGTCAAAAACTAACATGTCGTATTTGGGGCATAGATTTTTACTCGTTTATCAAATTTTGAAAAAAATTACATTTTAGAAACTAGAATCCATTCTACACAATTTTTAAAAAAAAAGGTTTTTAATTAGCTTTCCCAATTTTGGGGGGGGGCAGCATGCTCAAATTTCTATTTTTTTCGAGATGTGTCCACTTCAGAAATTTGTAAAAATTCAAATATTCATCAAAAAATTAGCCGAAAAATTTGGCATAAACTTCAATGTGTTAGCTAGTTTCTCACGTGAGCGATTTGGAAAATTCTAAAAATAAGTTAATATTTTAGGGGCACCACATTTGGTGTTATGTTATGTTTTTCTAATAAAAGTAGGACCAATAAATGTGGTGCCCTTTTTGAAACCCTTAATCTCCACCATTTAAAAAAAAAATTAGTATTTTAGAAAGTAGATTTAGAGCACCTCAACTCTTGTTCTTGTTGAATTTTCAAATTTTGAGTGTACCTATCTTCAATTTCTCGTCGAAGTTCAGATTTTGCTGATTTCAACTAAAAGTGGCATCTTAAGACCCCTTTTTGGTCCCCCATCTTTGTGCACTTATCCGTGTGTGTGTGTGTGTGTGTGTGTGTGTGTGTGTGTGTGTGTGTGTGTGTGTGTGTGTGTGTGTGTGTGTGTGTGTGTGTGTGTGTGTGTGTGTGTGTGTGTGTGTGTGTGTGTGTGTGTGTGTTTCTCACCATGGTTTTTCCCAATTTGGGTTTTCCACATAAAAATCTTGGTGTTCATGTGTGTTTGGTTTAGTGGTTTCAATTATTAATCTTCATGCATATAGTTGATGAAATGAATGATAAAGTAAGAAGTTAAATCTGATAAAGATTTTACTATATGTTGATTCACCCCCTTTTAGCATCCAGTTGTGTTCAACACCACATTCGATGATGAAGTGAGAAGGTAAGGATAAAAAAGATTAATGCCTATTGTCTTGGGGATAAAAATTTGGAGAGATTAGTTACCACTCATGGTGAGGGAAGAGAAAGATAGAAAATTTATGCCAAAGTGAAGAGAGGAAGAAAAAAATGAAAATCATAGGCCTAAAAGTGAAGAAGGTAGTGGCAGGAGGAGAAAACATGTGCATGGGAAATCATATGTGAAGGAAATAAGAAATGAAAAGTTTGAAAACTTGTTGGTGGAGGACAATCTAAAAAGATGAAGTGAAGAGGTGTGGAAAATGCAAATACAAGATGCTAGTAGGAAAAATCTTGAAACTCTGAAGTGAAGGAAAAGATAAGGGGAGGTTGGGAAAATGTTTTCCTTTCAAATGGGTACTTAGGTAAAGAAAATCCTAGAGCTTTGACATCCTAGAAAAGACAACAATCTAACCTCCACGACTTATGATTTATTTAATTTTGAGGCTTAAACACATGAAAAGGATGTGAAGGGATAGGAAACGCACGTTAGAGCACAAAATTGACCAAGGGAGGGGTAATTAAAAGAGAGCTATGATCAAATATATTAAATATGGGAAAGGTATGGTGAAGGAAACACATGTAATACATGATTTAAATGATTTTGCATTTTCAGGGAATACAAGATATACATTCAACACATAATCCAAGGGTGTTACATCACATTCAACTATATTTTGAAATCATTTATAGTAAAGGTTAGTATGTAGACTTTGTTAGTTATTTTATGAGGCCTATGTTTTTGTACCCAAACCAAATGGTATTGTTGAGGATGATCATATATGGGGAGTTGGAGTGTGGTGAACAATGTTTTACTAATAAGATTCTTCTCAGTTCTACTATTAATGATAAAACTAGTTGTTTTCTTGATGATTTAATAATTTTGAATAAATTAAGAATCTTGAGTTACCTTGTAGGAATGAACTCAGTCATGAGTATAGGGATGGGGTCAAGCTCTATAGGATTAATAATTTTTAGCTATGGCTAGATCACCAAAATCTTGCATTTACTTTTATTTCTCTTTTATAAGGATAGGTTTCTCTTTTTTCTTTTTTTGAACTAAGTTATGAACTCCTTACTAGAATGACCCCAATGATTGTGATAGCTAAGAAATTGTCTTCTACTACTAGTAGCCAGGGAGGAGGATTAGTTTGAAAATATTGACTAGCCTCTATAGTTTATGGATGGCTAAGATGTCCCTAATTGAATCCCTTTTTTAATACTTGGTTTTTCTTACGATGACTACAATCTTAAAATCTATATGTAATAATTTGGATTCAAACATAGATAGCTCTATATGAATGACATATAGAAGACCATAAATAAAATTAAGAAAAGTATCTCTTCTACAACCAAAACAATGAGCTTGACCTAGACCTTAGATTGAAGATTATTGAATTGTTTGACCTTGAACTTACTTGAGCTGCAACCATCAACCTAACATGTTGTACAAGTAGCTAAGTTAGTAAAATATTCCCTTTAAATATTGTTGGAATTATCCTCATTGATTGATGTTGTCTTCTCTTTGGCAAACATAATTTGATGGTTTTTCCATCAATCTAAGGCTAAGTCCAACATATGGGCTTCAATGATCTAAATGTTTTAACAATTAGTCAAATCAAGATGAGTTTTTAAATACACCTTAAAGGTATAGATCCAAGAGTCCATCTTCTCACCATCAAATTTTAAAATAGAAACATTTTTTTCAAGTTAGAAATCATGGTTTTGAGAAACGTGTATATTGTTTGAGTGTGTTGGATAAGTGTTTGAAATATTGCAAGCAAAGCTTGCATGATGTGATTTTGGCTCTTTCCTTGACTTTGTAAAACCTATAAGAGGGTATTCATATCCATTGGCTCTTTAAAAGCATCTTGTCATTGTCTATCCCTCTCAAAGGTCATAGTTACTTGAATGTTTGTTTAGAGTAGAGAGTTGATACTCAAATCCTTGAGGGGTTTTATTATCCTTTGTAGTGGTTCATTTTTCATACTCTATGTTTTGGTCATCTATGTGTAGGTGCTGGATAAAGGAAACGCTTGCGATCTTGCTAGAGCTTCAATAGCTTCTCTTGGTGATATCTTTCTATCTCTCCTTTATCATTTCTAAGTCATTTCAATTCTGCATTTTAGTATTTTCATAGTCATCATGTATGTCCATTTTTTAGGATCTATCTCAAAACGACAAGTAGGTGAGAAAGCTTCTTTATTGAGGTTTTGAAGTTGAGTACCTTTCAAAGGGCATAACTTTTTATCCAAAATCCTAATTCTAATTATTCTTTTAAATTTAAGACCTTGATGATTTAGATGCGTTAAAATATTCAAAGATCAATTTGACAGCCTCAAAATAAGCTTCATAGTTTCACAATGTGATACTTTCAAGAAAAACAAAATAGATATCTAGCAAGGGCAAAAGGTGGGAACCATAAGGGTGCTAGATTTTTGGGCTACAAATAAAGATCTAGAGACAAGAACAAAAACAAATCATCAAGGAGACTAGATCTATGACATTCGAAGATAAGAGATAGTGTACAGGTTAACCAAAACCTTTTAGAAGATTAGATCCAAGATTGTTCAAACAACTTTGATAACAAATGATATATGGACAAAAAAAATAATCATATAGGTAAGAGATATTTTCCTCAACATAAACAATGTTGAAAAGATATTTTCCTCAACATAAATAATGTCAAACCTTCTTCATATTATGTTTTATTTAAGACTACATTAGAGCAGTCATGACCTCTATTATAAGGGCATACTTGATTGACATGATTGTGGGAAGTTTCCCATGCTAAACCTCACTAGTTCTTCTAGTCATATATTCTTTTGATTAAGAAGAAAAAAGAGATAAAGATGATACCATCACAGATTGAAAGTATTTCTAAAGGCTAGGAGCTCGTGAATAATTATGGTAGCCCCTCGACTTTGACTCATATACTCCTCCCACTTGTATTGCTCTAATTACATAATAGAAAATGATGACTTTTATTATTGTATTTGAACTTCTACATCAACTTTTGGGAGTATGATCACATTCCACCCATCTTTTATGTCAAGAACCATGATTTATTTTTATATAATTTAACATAGAATGTACACCGTCATTATTTGTGCTCTGACTAGATAGTCACAATTATGAAAAACTGAACTCAATATAATTTACAGTTGCCATGTAAAGCTTTTACTGGAAGAAAGTGAATCCATAAAATGTTTTAAGAAGCGAGAAACAGGCCTCTCTACTAGCGATCTAACTATAGTATGATCTCTCATTTCTCTTTTTTCAACGAGAGATTACACTATGGACCAAAGAATAACAGTACTGAAGAGACCATGCAAAATGTTCAGATAAAAGAATCAGCAGGGAGGGAGATCAGAAGGCGGACGACGAATAGACTCTAGAGCAGTTGGGCCATTCTCTACCATGAACGCCATTGCTAATCCCCAACTTGTGTGTACCTCCAGATGGCAGTGCATAAACCAGACCCCTGAAACAATACACACATCATATTAGGATCTGAGAACCATTAAGTATCAAGAAATCTGATTGTTTCTAGATAGTTGGATTAGTAACATTTCTGATCATATTTTTTGATTCATTCAGGATACTAGAGAGCTAAGATACGAGGAGACGAGTGTCTCTTAGCTTTCTAGTATCCTAATGAAGGACCACAGAGTGTGATCCAAAATGTTGATTCAAAAACTATTAGATTCTAATCCAGAAATCTAGAAATAAATTAAATTATAGATTGTGAAAATCTGATATCATCAATTGAATCTGATTAGATCAAGCAAAACGTTTAAATCTTTCTCTTACCTGGATTATCTGCTTTAAACCTGAGAACAGCCCATCCTCCACTAGGTACCCCAATGGTATTCCTCATTGGGGGATCCACCAGATTGAAACAAGAAGGATCCTTTAAGGGATCGTAGTTTCCAAACCCCTGCCCCACTACAAAAAAGTTGAAGCCATGGATATGAATAGGGTGGTTCTCTGTTCCCATCATACTAGTATCCTGCAGAATTAGCTGTACGTTTGCATTGTAGGGAATTACACTCACTCTAGTGCTGAAATGTGGATTCATGTTCAGGTTGAGCTTGAGATCGGTGTAGTTGAACTGGTGGGGTGGCCTGTTTGGAAAATCAGGGGAAAAAACCCCTGAAATGTTGTGGTATGCAGCTTGGAGAAGTGCAATATGAGGGTGAACAAAGGATTGATTGTTCACAGATGCAGAGAACCTTCCTCCAAAGTAGCCCTTACAAATCTTGCCTTTTGGGCAGTCCTGCAGGTTAAGTGCAATTGTAAATAGCAGATGGGTGTCAATCTTTAGAGGAACCCAAGATGGGAATTCTCTTGAATTCAAGCTTCTCAGACTGGTGGAAAATTCTGTTGCCAATAGGAAGTCTCTCATTTTTGGGAGTTTCGGCATAAAAATAGGGTGACTAGACTCATGGGATTCAGAGGATTTTAGATCTGTGTATTCTAGGATTGCAGTAGTTGTGGTATTGTCAAATGGGACATCTGAGGTCACATATGGCCTGGCTGCCATGACATATCTTCCTTTGGGCTGGTCTGCCATTACAAGAACACTCATAGTTTGTCCTGGAGCTATCAAGATAAATTCTGTCTTGTAGGGTTTGGTGTAGGTGGCATCTATCTCTACTACAGTAAAGCTATGATTTGCTATGGCGAAGAAGAGCTCGTCATTCAAGGCCGCATTAACAATTCTAAATAGATATCTCTTTCCATGGTCAACATGTTGAACAAAGACATCTGCAAGTTCATCATCACAGTTTAAACAATTAAAAAGTTTCCATGGGCTTTAGGGTCAACTCTAAAAGAAATGGACTCAATATTCAATGCATGGAAAAAGTGTTGAACACTTATTCATGTACTGATCACATGGCTTAATGTATTAGTCAAGAAAAATCAACTAGTTAGTAGAACTTATATTACCTTTAGAGGAGCAAGGAAAGAGTAAGCCAGGTTGGCCATTGATAGTATATGCATCCGACACGTTTGGGCCTCCGCCATACTTGGTGGCTTCAGCAACTATTGTCTCTACATCATCATTCCACCACTCCCCTGTAGGAAAAGTTCAACTCTTTCAATCAATCTACTATTTCTGATAAAGATATCAAGTGCAAATGGAGGAAATCTGCAGAAAAGCTTTCTCTTTCAAATTCTAAGTGTAATTGTGCTACAATCCTCTCATAGTCTGTTTTACATAGAATACATGCTATGACAGACTTAATACTACCACCTTGATGTGAACAAGCTTACCGAACAGTATTTGAGCTTCTGCATCAGGTTTAGGAAAAGGATATGGATATTCTTTCTTTGGATAGATATTGAAGGCTCCATGGATGGTTGCTCGTTGCCAAGAAATGTGAGCGTGCCAAAACAGAGAACCAACCTGTTGAAACACCTTGAATTTGTAGGTGTATGAATGCCCTTTCTGAATTGGGCACTGTGTAATGTATGCCGGCCCATCTGCCCATCCGGTCCTCATCTGACGAATTCCATGCCTGAAATAAATCAACAAGATTTGAAGCAGTCCAGCAAGCACATCTAGAAAGACTGTTCAACCGACAACTTTTATTCCAATTCACAATTTATCAAAGGGTTGTAATTCAATTGATTGAGCATAATTGATATGCTTTTTGATTATGTTGTTCACCAAGTTTCAAATCTCTATAGGAATGAAATAAGGTATGAGACCACAACCATGGGTGACTTTGGTAGAATGGATATCCTGCAAATCTTGGCTCTTAAAAAAAGAGATATTAACATATGTAGGCGAATGCTTCTGAATCAAATAGCAAAATGCTATCCACCGAGGTTCAAATCTCTAGAGGTATGAAATAAGGTATGAGGTCACAATCATGGGTGACTTTGGTAGAATGGATATCCTCCAGACCTTGGCTCTCGGCCAATGAGATATCAGTATAGAAATAAGAGATGAGGTCAAGATCATGTCACGGACCATCTTGATAGAATGGTTATCCCACAGACCTTGGCTCCCAGTCAAAAAGATATCAGCATAAACTAGTTGTCCCATATCGAATAGCAAGACGAATTCATGAACGATATAAAATCCTATAGTTTTTCTAAGATCTAATGTAAACTTACCAGTGGATGGTCATGTTGTACTCAACATGATTTGTAACCTTGATAACAACATGATCGCCTTCATTCACAGCAATTGTTGGCCCAGGATACTGACCATTGATGGTTAGCATAGACTTAGTGTGACATAAGCGAGTCACATTTTGATATTGCACCTGCCAAATAATGAAACAATGTCATTTCTTACACCTCAAAATACAGAAGAAAACAAGCAAGACAAGAGAAAACAATAACCACAGTTACTTACATTGAACTCAAAATATTTAGTAACATGCTTAGCAGCAACAATTTCAGCGATGACCAACAAAAAGAACAAGAAAAATGTCCTCTGAAAATTCATCTTGTGCAAGATAGGATAGGCAAATATTGGTCTCAAAGAGTGAACCCAAATCAACTACAAGTTCTGCTCTTGGGTGTTGGCTGTGTGATTAATATATATATACAAAAAATGGCCGCCACCTTTAGACTATATCCGCACAAGGTCAGCTTTGTAGTTGGCAACTTGGGCAGCTAACTATAAAATTAAACATCACAACTTTTAAAATTTTGTCTGCTAATGGGATTTTTCTTGACTTTACGCCAGCAATAAATACACACATCTTTTTCGTGGAAAGAGCTGCAGAATGACATCACTTGGACCAAATGGATCAAACGATGGCTTCCTCTCTCTCTCAGTATATTCCTGCTAAAACTAATAAATTAACAGTGCTTTTGAAGGGTCCCATTTGGGTCACAACCTTGCAACTATCAGAAAAGCAAAACAATCGGAGTAATCAGATTATGTTCTTTTATTCAACATACCAACCCACTAACATCACAGTCTTTCTGGTCTTTCACTATCCAAGCAAACGAAAGCCACGTTCACCAACTCTAGTTAGTGATGTGGGTTTTTTTTTTTTCCAGGAAATGATTTTACAGTCAGATTTCAGTGTCATGAATTCTCACCGACTCTTTTTGTCTAACTCATCACCAATCCAAATATGCCGCCATTCCATCTTTCTGTATGTTTTAAACAAGTGTTAGGTAAAAAAAATTAATGTGACAGCATGATATTTTTTCATTATTATGTGAAATGTTTTTTTATTTGGAGTTATGAACTGGTGAGGTCACAAATGGAGAACCTCGTCCCCATTTAACAATGTTGAGCTTCAAACCCATTTTTGATCCGAAGCTATGAACCAGTGAGGCCACAAACGGAGGACCTCATCCCCACCTCATCCCTATTTAACAATGCCCCTTTTGACCTAGAGCTTTGAACTGGTGAGGCCACAAATAGAGGACCTCAACCCCATTTAACAATGTCCACTTTTGACCCAGAGCTATGAACCAGTGAGGCCACCACAAACGGAGGACTTCATCCTCACTTCATCGCCATCTAACAATGCTAAGGCTCAAACCCACTTTTGACTCGGAGCTATGGATTGGTGAGGCCACAAACAAAGGACCTCATCCCCTCATCCCCATTTAACAATGCTCATTTTTTACTTGGAGCTATTAATCAGTGAGGCCACAAACGGAGGACCCCATCCCCACCTCATCCCCATTTAACAATGCTAAGGCTCAAACCCACTTTTGACCCTGAGCTATGGATCGGTGAGGCCACAAACGAAGGGCCTCATCCCCACCTCATCCCCATTTAACAATGCTAAGGCTCAAACCCGCTTTTGACTTGGAGCTATGAATCGGTGAAGCCACAAACGGAGGGCCTGCTTTCGATCCGGAGCTATGAAGGCCACAAACGGAGGACCTCATCTCCATTTAACAAAGCTAAGGCTCAAACCCACGAGCACATCAGATCAGCATAACAATGACCAAGTGGAAATTTGAACAATAGTAATCACAGCACCAGCACCACCACTTAACCAAAACACTATACGGAAAACCCCACCTCATACATTTTATTCAAACCATTCATTCTTTTATAATTTTTTCATTATTCAATTATTGAGAAGTGATGATTCAATCAATCGACTCCCACTAAATGCCCATAAAACCAGAGTCAATGCGAGTTAAAGAAATCCAAAATTGAATCATTACATCAATTTCAGTCCCGTAGACGTCGCATGTAGTGAGGTCATATTTTCTTGTTTTTATTTGAACAATTTTGAATTTTGTGGATTTCATTCTTAATAAAACCGTTGAGACGTGCAATATGTGGACTTCAAGAGATTTTGGTGCAAAGTATAACTATGACAGTGATTCGGTAGTAGGTGAACTTCAATTTTCAATTATAATACATAACTTTTCAATAAAGCCAAAGTAGAAATTCAGAATAGTCATCATGCCTTAGAAACTAAGGGTAAGAAGTCTTGAACGTGGATAAATTTCTATAGAGTGATGTTGTTGTAATAGTTTTCATAGGGTTATTTTCATAGTGAATAAGGTTTTAATTATTTTATAAGAATAAAGAAGATGATAATATATTGTAAAATTATATAGTTTTAGAGTGTTTATAAGATCAAGTTTAAAATAAAAGATAAAAATAGTTTAAATAGAATTAAGTTCGAATTTGAATAAACATAAAAGGTCATTATGTGATAGAGTAATTTCAGATGGAGGTGAATCACAATCATCTAATCATTTGGGTTTATTTTGATTAATACAATTATCTATTAGTACATGGTAAACTCATATTACCTTTTATTCATGATCTGTCATTAATTAGAGTGTTTATAGGATAAAATAAAAGACAAGCTTGGTTTGAATAGGACTAAACCCAAACATCAATAAACATAAAAAGTCATTAAGTGATGAGAGCAAAACCATTTGGAGGGGGATCGCTTTGGGTTCAATTTTAATAATACAATCATTTGTTAAGAAGTGGTACACTTGTATTAATGTTTTTTCATGATTTGACGTTAATTAGAGTGTTTATGGGATCAAGTTTAAAATAAAAGACAAAAATGATTTAAATAGAGCTAACCCCAAACATCAATAAACGTAAAAAGTCACTAAGTGATGACAACAACCTTGGTTGGAGGGGGGTCATGCTCATCTAATCATTCGAGCTTATTTTGATTGATACAATTATATAGTAACAAGTAGTACAAGCAAATTAAGATTTGTTGCTAATTTGATGTTGATTTATATCCATTTACATCTATTTTTGTTATTTGACTTCATCTTATCTCTATTTATATGCATGTTTGTATATTTGTCATTTACACATAACCTTTACCCTACATGCAATCTCATTATGTGGCCATAATGAGAAGATACCTTACGATAAATCACCATGAAACACATATATTTTTATCATTATTTGTTGAAAGGAAATGTGAAATAATTTCTAGCATTAATCCTTCTAGGAGAGATGTCATAATTTATTTGATCTATTATATAAATTCTAACAAAAATTTAGCATTTTAACAACACTATAGATTAACAAGAATAAAACAACCACACGAGAAATAAACATTCCAAGATAGCTCATGTAAAAAAGAAACCTTTTCAAGAAAATCCAACCCCCAATTCACTAAACCAATCCATTCTCAACAAAATAAATTACTCTATAGTATTAAACTTTGAGCTTTCATCTTGAATATCAAAGCAAGTTCAATCGACGAGGAAAGCATGCATTTTATGGCATTCTTTAGCAATAATGATCAATAATTGTTATGTTCCTCATAATTTCTTACTTTTACTTTTGATAATGATGATCTCACTAATGAACATAATTATAAAAAAAATTCAAATAATAATAGCTGCTTACTAAAAAGAACTATAATTTAAATAATAATAATTATTATTATTATAAATATAAAATCAAATTGAATAGTAACATTAATATAAATATCTTAAATACATCTATCTTCACTCTTGAAATATTTTATTTACTTAAATATTATTTTATTATGTTATTTATTTTATACATCTTTTCATAGAGATACATGTTTAGACTTGCATAAAGTTATTAAGAACGTGTACCTTGATATTTTGGTACTTGCAGCAACATATTCCACATAAGATTCTCTTGTAATATTCTAATTGAATTTTAAAAGTATTCTTTTGAAGCAAAGAGAAACAACACTTTCAAACATTGTGTATGTGAAAATATTTTCAACATTTTACAATTATAGGAAAGCTCTTTATTAGTTGTTTTATCTTGTTGGTCTTGTTGGTGTTCATTTTATATGTGTGTGTGTGTGTGTGTGTGTGTGTGTGTGTGTGTGTGTGTCCACACACACACACACACACACACACACACACACACACACACACACACACACACACACATACATACATACATACATACATACATATATATATATATATATATATATATATATATATATATAGACACACACACACACACACACACACACACACACACACATACATACATGTATACATTTGTATTTACACACACACGCACACACAATGTTTTGTCTTGTTGTAATGCCCACCAAAATACCCTAGAGAAATAATCTAAAATCTACTAACAAATGGAATTAATTTTGTTTAAAATCATCCAATACTTCTATGTTAACATTAACATACATTAAATACAACATTAACTATTTACAAGATCATATAAACCAACATGAACATAACCATAGAACTATATTACGCAAGTGGAATAATTCATTTAAACATTATCATGTCACCAAATAAACTCTTACAATCATATCCATTCCCTAGGGTATCTCAATGTCACTACTTGACACAATTCTAACATATCACTTTTCTGTCTAGAACATCAAATTCTACTATTCAACCAATCTTTTACTTTCCATGCAAATAGAATAAATACTAACACACATGCGTAACTCTTTCTCATTATACTACTTAGATTCATTTGAAACACTAACCAAATGTTCCTAACACTCCTACTACCATCTATCATGAATGCATCATAGATCTAATTAACCATTTCATCTAGGTAACTGTTATTTACTCAAATAAGAATTATAATAACAACAATTACTATTCTTTCAATCATTCATTCCATAGGATTACACATCACAATTTCCATTTCACGAATTCAAATGCAATACATATGCATATATGCTAGCTCATTTCTTTTCCACATAGAACTCATATATTCTCATTAAATAATGAATATCCAATACATCAAGATATGATCAATGAATACATCTCCTAATCCACTACATCACATCCCTTCTCAATCTCAACTACAAATACATGGAGATACATAATACAAAGGTACATAATCTCTTTCACATATGTAAATCATCATGATACAATGTTTCCTTATTCCAAGTACATAGAATTCATCTCCAAGAGAATATCCACATAATGAAGAATCCAAGAATCCATTCCACACACTCAAGCATCCAATGAAGAGCATCCCAATGGAAGAAGGCATTCAACCACCCAACCATGTGGAACCAATTAGGAACCACCTCCCATGCTAGGAGATGATATGGGGTTCCAACTCACACTCAAGACCTGGGCTAACACCTAACAACCAAGGGACTCAACATGACAACCACAATGATGAATCACATCACAACACAAAACTAAGGTGGATCGAATTATAAACATAAGACCTCCAGAGGCTCACAAAAAATCAATGCTTAAGGAACTAGGACTTTCATGTAGGGAAGAGTGTCATCAAAATATGCACATGCCTCTGGAGAAATCACAAACCCAAAAAGACATCAAACTGGGCTCAAAACCGACTTTTTAGGACCTCCAGAGCAGTTCAACATTCTTGGTTTGTAGGTTAGCACCCTTGTTATGTATGGTAGTGCTTCTGATATGTACCATAGCGTTTTTGGACCATTCCATATTGTTTTAGGACCATATGGTAGCATTTTGGGTGCATTTGGCAGAGTTTTGGGTGTTTTACTCAATTTCTCAGTTTCAGGACTTCATCTCTCTTGGCACATTCCCCAACACCCTTGGGATGCATAATGGTGTTACTGGTTCATATGGTAGCACCCTTGGTCCATATGGTGGCGTCCTTGGTAGTTCCCATAGTGTTTTGAGATAAGAGGCCAAAAATCATGTAAACGTGACTCATAGGTTAAGACACTTGCCCAGATCTGCAAAGGGGTAAAAAATGACCCTTAAAACCAACCCAATAGGTCTAGAAACTCAAAAAATCAAAGAGGGAATACAAAATTACAAGGTTGCAGACTCAGGGAAAGAAAACTGCATAAAAAACCTTCTCCCACAGTGATGAGATTGACAATAAGAAGTCATAGAATCAAAGGGGAGGTAAAATACACCTACAACATCCTCAAGAGACAATCAAAAAGTTGTATAAAGCTCAAAATAATCCTTAGACTCATTAAAATGGTATGTCCCTTACAATGCGTAATCACAGTGACATAAAGAGCTTTCTGTCAAGCTACATGGAGCCAGAAAACACACCATAACAATCTGGAACAAAGGAGACCCAAAGGATACAATTATGAGAAGGCAATTAACTCCCAAATAGAATCAATAATACCTTCACAACACAAGGAAGAGGGAATCATGAAATACACAGGGAGATACCATTTCCAACAAACAATTTTCAATCACAGAAAACAATCAAATAAACTTCTTTTCCAAATTCCCTTCCTGAATCTCTTTCCAATGCTAAATTAAATCCTTCAAATTCAATCCCATTTTACCCAAAACAATTTCAAACAACATTCAGCAACAATTGCATAGTCATGGAGAAAACACTTATGTTTCAGAAATCAAATTCAAAGGTAAAATGAACCAACCTGCAATCGCAATCCAAAAGGGTTGAAAATCTGAAGAAGAGAAATCCACAACAAATCCAAATCTTCAATCCAATCTTCAATCCAAATCCAAATCTTCAATCCAATCTTCAATCCAAATCCAAATTGAAAACCAATTTCTAGAATTTTGTCGGATGATTAACCCGACAACATTTGCAAAATGCCATTTAAATAAAAATTAAACTCAAAACTATAGTGCAAAATGACCAATCAGAAAATTCCAAAGAACAATATATTTTACCTATCTTGCATAGTTTTGAGAAATACATCATTCACCAATATTATTTACCTACCAATTTAAAATCAACCAATCACATACAAGGGTAGGTAAACTTTATAATATATTTGATTACCGATAAATAATAATTGTATAAACACATTAAATAATAATCCATCACCCAATAAAATCAAATAAAGAAACTAAGTGAATAAAACCATATAAATAGTGATTCTCAAATAAAACATAAAATCAAATAAACAATAAATTAATTAATAAAATCAATAAATTAAAACTCAATAATGAATTATCAATTAAATAAAACAAAGAAATAATAAATAAATAAACCTTTCAACAATAAATAAAAAATAAATTAATAATAAATCAATTAAATTAATCGCATTGTTATAAGGAAGCAAATTCCATTGTTGATTTTTTGGCTAACAAGGCTTTAGATGAGAATATTCAAATGTTGGAGGATATAGATGTGTGTTACCTGCCTCCTTTGCCTGTGAAATCTTAGCACTTTCCTAGGGATTTTATTTGAATTTTTTGGGTCATCTTCTTTAGCTTTTTCTCAACCACACACTTTGCTTAGAATTATTAATATGTATGCATTTTTGGTGGGATGGAGTATGGGGCTTGTTTTGGGCTCTCTACTTGATGACTTTAGATTGCATCCTTGTTCATAATTGCAAGGAATGTGTTGGTTGGTTCTTAGATTTTGAGTTGATATGTTGTTTGGGATGGTGTCTTGGTCGAGGTGATTTTCTCATGTTGTTTTATGATAACTCTCATACTGATATACCTCGCATGAGTTTTTTTGTTTTAACGCATTGATTAATGATTTCTTCTTTGAGGTGTGGCGGCCTGTCTGCATTTGTTGGTACGAGGATTGTATTACGACTCGCGTGGCTTTATGATTTCACACCAGTATCTATCAGGCTTATCTGATATTATGGTTGCTTGTGCGATAAGGTTATTGATTAATGATGCTTCTTTTTTCTTTATATATGCTTGCTAGCCCTATGCATTGTGTATTGTTTGTTCCTTACAGTTTTTTTGGGGTTTTCTTGATGGATGTTTATGTTGCTAGTTACAAAATCTTGTTGCCTATTAAGAATTGTGATTTTTGGGATATTCATGCCTTCGATGATGAGAAGCTTGGCAGGTTGTTTAAATTTCATTCTTCGGAGTTCTCTATTGCTATTCGTAAGGTGGTGGGCAGGCGGTGGCTAGTGGAAAATGCTAATGTTTTCCTTGTTGAAGTGGCTTCTCGTTTTGTTACTGTTTGTATGGATATGCTTATGGATGCTTCTTTGGTTCTGGCATTATTGGATGCATACTTACATCCCTCTTTTTATTCTGCTTCTGATTTGGATAATGCTCTGTCTTCTTATCGTTTTGAATTTGGTCATTTTCCTTACGGTGGCTTTTTATCTCAGCATCAACTATTATCTAATGGTTGGCATTGTGAATTACTTTCACTATTGAGAGATAGTTTGGTTTCTGATATCTATGATGACACGATGTTTTCTCTTGTAGCCTTCTTGGATCATGTTTCACTGGTTACCTTGGTTGCGGCTGTAAATGTTTTTTCAGGTTTAAATGTTTTTTCAGGTTTACAGTTTCTTCTTGATTCTATGAATACAGTTATGTCTCTCCCGAGCATGGTGGAACATCTGCAGGTGGTTGCTCCGGATGATCAGGTTTTGATTGCTTCTCAGTTTGAGGTGATTTCACTTCCTCTAAATGAGGGTCCAAGCAATTGGTTTCTTCATTCTTGATGCTTGCTTGTTTCACCTTCTCTTGTGCTCTTTGGCAGGCGATTTAGTAAGTGGCACACAAATTTTGGATGGGTTGGGTTATCATTTTGGTATCGGTGTTGGCTTATAAGCCTTTTGGGGGATGGGTTGGGCTGGTTTGGAGATCTCATTTCTCCTTTTCGATGTAATTGTTCATGCTATCTTCCCAATGGGGTTTTTTATTATGAGCAAGATCAGAGGTTTTCTTTGCCTGGTTCTTTCCTACCGGTGCTCTTTGAACTAGGTTTGTAAAATTTAAAAATTAATAAAATTAGTGGTCCTCCACTTTTATTTTAAAATAATAATAATAAATCAAAATAAATTAATAATAAACCAATAATAAATCGATTAAATTTATTAAATCAATCTCAATTGATTAAATACAATTCTCACAATAAATTATCATCCCTTAATAAAATAATCAAATATATATCCAATAATCATACTATAGGATAAATTAATCCAAACCTTAATAAAAAACATTATTCCATAATTTAAATTAAATAAAAAACATACACTTGCATACTTAAGCAATTTGACAAAGGAAAACATCGACATTAGACTCTACCACTGACTTGTGTTGTGGCACAAACTGACAAGGTGAACAACTAAGCCTAGAGTGAGTGAAAGAAACCCATGCCATCTCCAACAACTTTCCATTGGGATAGGACACACTCGGACCTATGAATCCAAGTGGATTCAATGTCCAGTACCTGCAATCTTGCAATCACAATGCGATACATATACAACATATATCCGTCATAATAAATAGGCAAGTGAAAAGAGAATCACAACACCTTATCATGCTCGCAATCAGTGATAAGGCATCATCCCTTGCACAAAGACACTGGAGGACAATCACACAATAGTAACATCACCTATCTCAGGTAATCATACTCACGAAGTAGGGGTTAGTACCATCATAACATCATAAGTCATATAGTCCATATATTAATATCAGTGCATATAATCCATCAAATAGAGTAATCAAGAAAGTATCATCATCCACATAAAATCATAATGACAAGTGCACACATAATATGTCTATAATCCATACTGAAGCATCCAAATCATGAGTAAAACCATAAACATTTGTTTAAAACACCACAAGATAGTCTACACTATATCAAAATAGTCTATCGATGCACAAAAAGAAAGGTAAATCAGGGAGGGGCACGACACTTGTAACTTTAACTTTCAACTATTAATATTATATTGAAATAAAGTGGTTAACAAATATGTTCATTGGGGATATAGATTGATGTATAATTCAAATTTGAGGTGGTTTTTTATTATAAAAGCAGTGTTAACTAGGGAACTGACCCTTAACATAGCTAAAAGCTATCAACAACACATTAAGACCAAAATATCAAACTAAAAATGAAAGTTTAGTAGTAGAGAGTGAAAATAACACTAGAGGCATACCCCACAAGTCTAGAGATCCAGCAAAAACAAAACAAAAACTAAACAGACCAAGCCCTAAGGAGCAAGCTTACGATGCCCAGCCAGACCCAGGACATTGTTCCAATCCTCTGTAAGGAACTTCTAGAGTTCCTTGCAGGCCTGTTTATCAACATCCTCTTCAGCAACCTTATCTTGAAGTAGGCAGAGACTTGTATCCGAGTTGTGCATGACTCGGATGCAAAACTTGTTGATACTGACAAGTTGTTTGTTTGTGGAGTCCCATCTGCACTTCATCTCCGTTATCTCTTCCCTCAAGGCCTGTAGTTCCTCATTCATCACATGACTATCCAGATGACTCCTTAGCTCCCAAACCTCACTTTTAAGAGCCATTAACTCATCATCCCTGAGTTGGTTGAAGGGCACTACATACTCTTTTGCCTTCATATTCTATGTGCCCTCTTCTGTAGGATGACCACTCCTTTTTTCTTTTTTCTTCTCCCCCTTTTTCTTACCACCTTTCTTTCTCTTGTCAATTTTATCAGCAACATCCCCTTCCTTACCCTCAACCCCTTCGATACCGAAATCAAATGTCATCACCATGACTAGGTCAACCTTCCATTGAATTACGTATGGGACCACATCTTCCAAATTATTAGCAGGGTGCATATTATTTTTGTCCAAATCTCAGGGGTCAAGCTGGGGGCCAAGACCACCCAAATTGTTAGCATCCAAAACCCCAGTATCAATCTCATCAATGTTGAGCTCATTTCCACCACCCTGCCCCCCTTCAGTGTCCTCATCAGTATCAACAATAATCTGTTTCTTTTCTTTTTTCTCACCAATGCCCCGTGAGGCAATTCTTCATGAGTTTATCCTCCCCTCAATTTCCACATTAGGGTCCTCATCATCCATGTCCTCAGAAGTAAAATTGTCAATTATGATTCTTTTCCTTTTTCCAACTGATTTTCTCTTACCCTTAGAGAAAATGGCTTTTCTCTCTTTAGTAGTAGAGGGAGAGGGAAAGGTAGGGGAGCCCAAGTCCATGATTATAACAAAGGAAGAGGGGAGAGGAGAGGAAGCAAAGGCTTCACTAACAAAGTGGAAAAATCTAGAAGGGGCAATTCTGCCCGCAAAAGCTACCAAGGGGTGGGAAGCATGCAAGGGGGGTTGTGTAATGCCTCGATAAAAAACCCTAAAGGATAAAACTAAAAACACTTGAAAAGAGTGCAAAACATTTTTTTTAAAACAATACTGAACTAAAAGATGCATTAAGATAAACATCACATTTAAAGTGCACAAGCGAAAGACTTAACTTAAACTCCTAAAGGGTTTCCAATGAAGATTACTCAAATTAACTAATTAAAAATAAGGTCGATTGATCTAACTCAAGGTAGAATGGTTACAACAAGAACATAGCATTTAAAATTTCATAGGAGATTACAATAAGCATGCTTGAATATATACAACTATATTTATTTACATTACATTTTGAAAGCTACATTCATCACAGTTCATTACATTGCATTTAATCCATATTTCCATTCATATAAATAAAAGATCTATCACCTAGGTTACATCATAATTACATTGCATTTATAACACCAAGTCTCATAAGAGTACATCAAAATTACATCTTGCCATGAAGGCATACATAAACAAACGATACATCCGACCACATAAGGTCCAAGAAATATAAAAATGCTCCAAGAAGAACAAAGAGGATCCAACTGGTACATGAGATGATCAAGTCCATGAGAGCAACTAGAACGCCTACGAAGACAACCATCGCAAGAAAGGAACAAACACCCGATGGAAAGTGGCACTACCACCCGACCATGTGGCCCAAAAAGGAAACACCCCACCATGCTAGGAGATAATAATAAGACCCACTAGAAAACCACAAATAATGCACAATGATCTAAATATTACATCAGGTAACCACATAAAACATACGCACACAAATATGACTCCATAATAATACTCCAGGTGACATCAACAAGATTACACATTAGTGAGCATAAGGAAAGAGTTTCGTCACATAGCTTGGAATGGTTGTCCTAGAAAGCCTCCATAGGCCCCGGACCCCATCCTGGGTTATCCTGGCAGCCTCTGTCAAATCCCTGACCCCATCCAAGTCTCATGCAGACCCAACTAACCTTTCATGAAGACAAGGTGGTTGGTTTTGTCATTCCAGGCCTTCCCACTGCATCCTGAGTCTATACGAGCACTCAACCATGAGCGGGATACAATTAATCTTAATTAGTATTTAAGCTACCCAAATCTCCTAATATATTATTAGGTTATTACTTAATTATCCAACTTCCAAGAGGATTATCCTCGCAGCCACTTTGGTTCTGACCCCCACTCGAAAGTCACTCTTCCTTATGACACTACACAAACCCAAAAGAAATCCAAGGCAAAAACACAAAAGCCAACCATACACAGGGAAGTCAAACACAACTGAAGAAATACACTTGGTTACACAAACCCTACCATATAGGTTTAACCAACTGGAGCTAATATAACACAATTTGGTCAACTCACATGACAAGACCACAAAGGGAAAAAAAACATGAAAAGGTCAAAATCAACATAAACCCAATTAACTTGCATGATGACTTGACTTAAGAAGCCATGCCCACACACACATGAAAATTACCCTTTAAATAAAAATTAAGCCATGAAGTTCCCGAACCAAAAGACTAGAAACAAGTTTCATTTGCAATATAATTTCTAATTAATCAATAACGCATAAATCCAAACATATATGAAACAAAACCATTATTTACATTGGAATATAGATTTTGTTTTTCCATCTAGTCCATATTGACCAAGTTATACTATAATTTATAAATTCCAATTTAAATCAATCTCTTACAATTATTTCCCAAAAGCAATAATAACCTTCAATCCATATTTAGTAAAATCAATTACAAATATTAAAAAAACTATATATATATATGTTGGCAATATGTTGGATTTGGTTAAGTGTTGTCATTGATGTCAACACTATTGGTTCATGATTTGGTGCTCCGGTAGCTATCGCTTATGTTCTCAATTGGTATTTCCTGGTACCGGTTAGCGATATTTGATGATTTAGTTAGATGATTTTGGTATGGCTTATGGAAACGGTTTCAAGCGTGTTGAAGGTGCTTCTTTATCATGTCCTAATTGTTTGGTGGCTTTGCATTGGCTAGCGTGCTGTTATGGTGGTCCTATTTGGATCCGGTTAGACTTTCTATGTTATTGCACTGAGGGTTTCTACTGGTTAGTGAAACGTGTTGGTGATTGGTCTTAGTGGGATTTCCGGCGGATATAACTATTTGGGAATTTGTTTAGGTCCATGCTATGTAATGTAAATCATAATATTGGTCTGGTGATATTGTGTGATGTAATTTTTGTAATTATGACTTTATGGGTTTAGGATTTAGCCGACCTTATCAATAAGGTTGATGATCTGTATTTATAGGTGACTTATTCATGTAATTGGATATGGTTTTTGGGATTTATGGTTATGTTTGCATTATCAGAGGAAGGTTTATGTGCAAACATTGTTATATCATTCAGCGAAAGGTTTTGGTGTTGCTAGGTAGACATTTGTGCTTAACCAGAACTGTATCAAGCATTAGGAGATGCTACTTTCATAGTTCATTATTTCTGGATTGTAGTCCGATGCTTTTGTAAGTTAGTGAGACTTCTCTTTTGTGATGAGCAATGAGAAATGATCTCTAGGTTGTTGGCCTGATTGCAAGTGCAATCCCCATTGTAATGATTTCACATACTGTTGCAGAAGTATTATCTAATTGTGGGTAGGGTTTCCCACTATGGTTTTTTCCTTTACCAAGTTTTCCACATCAAAATATTGGTGTTGTGTGTACTGTGCTTTCATTGTGTTGGTTTCTTTATGCTCTGGTTTAAAGGTTTTAATCTGCAATAGTTCTAATTTTTTATAGTAAACTGATTCACCCCCCCCCCCCTCTCAGTTTACTCCCGATATCAAATTTGTCTAACAATTGGTATCAGAGAAAGGTCCTCTCTGTAGAAGCTTAACCACTTGAGGAGATCCGATGGCATCTGCATCTAGTTCCACATTTAATACATGGTAGAAGGAGAGTCCTAGATTTGATGGCACAAATTATAAGATATGGAAGGAGCGAATGAAGATTCATCTGAGATGTCTTGGAGATAAAGTTTGGAAGATAGTGGAAAAAGGGTATATACCTCACGATCCTAATTCTGGAACACTGACACCTACTGATGAACAGAAGAGAGCTAAAAATGATGTTAGAGTGAAATAAGAATTGATGAGTGCCCCATCTGATGAAAAGTTATTGAATGTCATAGAGTTGGAGAATGCAAAGAAGATCTGGATAAAGCTTGAAACTCTTTATGAAGGTGACCAAGCAATAAAGATTGCAAAACTCAAAGGCTTCCAAGTAAGATATGAAACTTTGAAGATGGAAGAAGATGAGAAGATTAGGTCTTTCATGGATAGAGTGAATGAAATTGTCATGGGAATCAAATGTTGTGATGGATTAGTTAGTGAGGATGAGGTTGTGTCAAAGATTCTGAGAGTTCTACCTCCGACTTACAAGATGAAGGCTACTGCAATTAATGAACTCCAGACAATGCCAAGTACCTCTATTACCAGAGATATATTACTTGGGAAATTGGCTGCTTTTGTGCTTGAGGAACTTGGAGATTAGAGTGCTACTAAAACAGAGACTACATTTAAAGCATCTACCTCCGGTAAGCAGAAGATAGATTGGAAGGAATTGTATGCTAAATATTTGGAAGACATTGAGACAGAAGACAGAGAACTTGAAGAGTTGGAAGCTCTAATTGCTAGAAGAATCCCTAAAGGACCGACTGGAAGTAAGTATGAAGGAAAAGTCCCTTTTAAATGTTTTTCATGCAATAAGATTGGTCATTTTGCTTCTAGATGTCCTAAGAGAGCTGCTAGGAATCAAGAAAGATTTATGAGGAGTTATAAGCCTAATCTGAAATATCAGAGAAAACCTAGATTTAGATGGAATATGGATATATCATGTTATTATGTTGGTGATGATGATGAACCTATAAGTGGATCTGGTAATGGAAGCTCCGGTAAAGATTGGGTCTTTATTGCTATCAAGGATGATTCTCTGGAATCTGTCATTGAAGCTAATCATACTAAGGAGAAGGCTTTAGCTTCTAAAATTGAAGAAAATGATGAATGGGTTATAGATAGTGGATGATCACATCACATGAGTGGTGACAAGAGGATTTTCTTAACTCTACAAGAATTTGATGACGGACTACTTAGATTTGGAGACAACAAGGCATGTCGGATCAAAGGCAAAGGAACAATATCCTTGGCTGGTAAGACTAATACTGATAATGTTTATTATGTTGAAGGCTTAAAGAATAATATTTTAAGTGTAGGTTAGATGGTGGATAAAGGATTTCATTTTCAATTTAAAGATGGTAAATGCAAGATTATCAATAGATCTGGATTGGAGATTGCATCTGGAACTTAGACCAACGGAAACATATTTCATCTGAACTTTGGTGAGAAGGCTTACTTGATTGCTCAAGTTGATGAAAGTTGCTTATGGCATAAGAGGACGTGTCATGTAAATTTTGATTGCATAGTCAAGATCAGTTCAACACAAGTTGTCAGATATTTTCCCAAGATTGTTAAACCTCATAATCCGGTATGTAGAGAATGTCAAATGGGTAAGAAAGTTAGAAATTCTTTCAGAAATATACATGATAATCTAATGAAATTTTTGATCTTATTCATACTAATCTATGTAGACCGGAAAGGACTAAAAGTTTTCAAGGTGATAGATACTTTATGTTGCTTATTGATGACTATTCTAGAATGATGTGGGTTGCATTTTTGAAAGAAAAATATGAAGCTCTTGAGAAATTCAAAAATTTTAAAGTTATGGTTGAGACAGAAACATGATTGAAGATAAAATGCTTAAGATCATATCAAGGTGGTGAGTTTACATCTGGTGAGTTCAACAAATTTTGTAAGAAGCATGGAATCAGAAGACAACTTTCTGCACCTAGAACCCCACAACAAAATGGATTAGTGGAAAGAAAGAATAGAACCATATTGGATGTTGCAAGGACAATGATGACTGAAGCTAAATTGCCTAATATCTATTGGACAAAAGTTGTCAATACCGTTGTATACACTTTCAACAAAGTAATCCTATAGTTAGATATTTCAATTTTTTTGGAAGTAAATGTTATATTAGAAGAGATGATGCATTAGGAAAATTTGATCCTAGAAGTGATGAAGGAATATTTTTGGGTTATTCTACTAAGAGAAAAGCATATAGATGTTATAACAAAATATTGAATAAGATAATGGAAAGAATAAATGTTAAGGTGGATGAGCAAGGCAATAATCAGATCAGATCATATGACTATGGACTGGAAGATGAATTTGTCATACCAGAACCGGTAGTGCAAGAACTTGTTCAGAGCATTGAACCAGTGACTTCGACAAAATCATAAAATTCAACAATGACTGTTCAACAACAAAAAGAGTCAGTAAATCAAGAAAATTCAAAGACTCCCAGGTATGTGAAGCTAAATCATTATGAAGATCAGATCATTGGAGATAAAAGGAAAGGTGTGATGAGTAGAAGAAGGTTAGCTACTGAAGAGGTATGTTTAATTTCTCAAATTGAACCAGTATCTTTTATTGAAGCAAGTAAAGATGAAAATTCGATGAAAGCAATGGAAGAGGAATTAGATCAGATAGAAAAGAATAAGACATGGGAATGTTACTACTTATTAGATTGCCATTAGTTTTATGTCAAAGTTATACTATATACTCTAGTCGGTTATCTATTACCGAAATATTCAGTCGATATGTACAGTCTAGTCGATTACAGAAGAAAGCAGTCACAGAACGCAGTATACACCGAGTTGTCTACTGAGTATCATTTCATGTCTACCGAGCAGCAAAGATGACACATTGAGTTGATTTACACTGAGTGAAACGTGTTACAAGATTGAGGCACATCTAACCGTTATCACATTGGAAATTGCACTTAAAGATTGTGTATGATTTTGAGGTTATCTAACCAATGAAATATTTTACATGATTATTCATTCAATAAATCATGTTTGTAAGATCGAAGCAATGAATTGGATCACCGTCATAAGAGATCTATTTATACAACATGAGTTAAGAGTTAAAGGTGTGTGCATGAGTGTAAGAAGACTGTTACAGAGACACAGAGGTCATTGAGAAGGTTTTTAGAGAACAGTCGAAGAACAGAGTAAACAGAAGGGTTTACCAAGTTACTATATGGGTTACCGAGGTATGCTATAAGCAAGATAATCTATTCTGAGCACATAGAATCTGCTATAACATTTCAGATGTAAAGTTGCAGATATTTGTAATGATTTTATTGTAATATTGTGAAGTTGAAAGAGAAACCTTTAACAAGGTAAAAGACTCTAATCAAGTCTATAAATTGTAAAGCCTCTAACCAGGTGCAACATTTAGATGAAGTGTTGTAAAATCCTTTAGCAAGGTAAATCTAACAGATCTTGTTACTCCTAATAGGGTAAGCTATCTGAAATAGATAAATATGTAGCTCTAATCGAGCACTCTTTATTATTGCAGTAGTGAAGTTGTGGGTGCCATCCCCACTGCAGTTTTTCTCTCTAACCAAGAGTTTCTGCGAAACCAAAATATATGTGTTATGGAGTGAATCATGTATGATTGTTATCTATTTGTTTTAGTTTTATATTATGTTACTGCACTATTCGGTTTATGCATAACAGTAAAGATATTGTTGAAGAAATGTTTTGAAGTACTGATTCACCCCTCCCCTCTTAGTACATTAGCTTTCCATATTGGGCCTAACAATTGGTATCAAAGCACATATCTTGGAAAAGGGTTTAACTGCCTAAAGAGAAAGATCTTATCAATGGAAGGCTATAAATAATCTCGAAGGATTGTGTATCTGCAAGAAGACCTAGATCATGCTAATCAAGTGATTGCAAGCATGCAAAGGCAAATGCAAAAATCTCTGAAAGTGAGAAGAAGATTATTTGATGATTTGCAGGACTCTCAAGAGTTAGTGGAACAAATTGAGACATCATCTGAGAACAGTATATCTGAAGAGACTGAAGAAATGATTGGAGTATTGAAAGAAAAGAACAAAGCACTGGCTGATCAACTAAAAGCAATGAAAAGAGAACATGAACATTTCAGCACACAGATGACTGAAAATCTAAATGCATTGAGAACAGCTGAGGATAAAGTAAGAGATCTAGAAAGAGAGAAACAACAACTTGAAGTTTTAGTATTTGATAAGAATGATGAAATCATAAGGTTGATTGGAATTCAACAAAACCTATCAGATCAACTAGGTTATGCACATCATGAAGCGATTCTGAAGAATGATGAGAATCAAGCATTGAAACTTGAAGTATCAAAGTTAACCGATGAACTTGAAACAGAGAAGAAATCCAAAGAAACACTGGAGAAGAGTTATGAAGCATCAAAGATGTTGGATGAGCAACTGAATACAAGACGACCCAAAAAAGATGCAGGACTCGGTTACAAAGGAAAAGACTCTACCGAGGAGGAATTCATACTACCGAGAGAGGAGAATCATCAAAGCAAGCTGGAAACAGGAATAACATCAAAAGAAAGAAGCCTATTTGCAACTACTGTGGAAATCAAGGTCACACTGCCAACATATGTCAAATCAGAAAAGGTAAGCAACTGAATGTCACTAAGTCCACTGGTTATTGTTACAATTGCAATAAATATGGTCACACATCTAATCAATGTAGGACAAAGTCTGTTAACAATTATCAGAAGGCAAAATTCAAAGGGTTTTGTAAAAACTGCAATAGATATGGACATAGTACTGAGAAGTGCTGGTTTAAGCAAAAGAACTTTATGTGGTATGCACACCAAACAAATACTAGAGGTTACCGAACTCACACAAATCATTACCGACAGTATTCTGCAGTACCATGGGATTACAATACAAGGATATGGTGGGAATGTTGTGGAAGATATGGACATATTAGTGCTAACTTATTTATAAGGTTTGGAATGAACAACCGAAGATCATGGAGAAATCCTGGTATGGCATGTTTTCATTGTCACAAAGTGGGACACTTAGTTGGAGATTGCAGAGATCAACCTAGAAAAGACACTGAGGAAATAAAAGAAAAATTAAAGATGATTTGGAAAAAGAAGGAAATTGTGTCAAATGAAGAAAACACCTTACCTACCGAGTTAGGTGCTCCTATTCCAAATTAATCGATAAAGGTATGAAGGGACTACATTCTCTAAAGGTTAAAATCTTAACAGTTCCTATTCTATTATGTACTAAATTCAAAATCTGCATAGTTAAGATGTAATAGTAAGTTTGAAATTCTATCAAAGTCTTTGAAGCACTTTACAGGAAGTCTGTCAAGTCGGTAAATGAAGGAAGTTTGGTTACTCGGTTAAAATGGAAAAAGGAGAGAAAATTGGTTAAAGGTGAACCGAGTGCATTTAATGTTTTTGACCTAACCCGCACGGAGCCCGATAAGGTATTTTGTGTACTTAAAAGCATTTTTGCGGTCATTTACACTTACCAAGTTTTCGAGAAAGCAGAGCAAGCGATTCAAAGGTGATCAAACCTCCTACAAAGCAAATTCAAGGTATTTACATCAAATCTCAACACATTGTTAAGCTGGTTTACCGAGCGTATCTAGTTGTCATTATCTGCTAAGTATAAAGCGTCTGTCGTTTGAAATCCTAAAGCCCTAAGGACTCTTTGTTAGTTTTTTATCTGAAATCTTCAAATGGCGCCCAAGATCCAAGATCCCATAGTTGTTAAAAATGTAGAGAAGCCCTCACTGAAATACTCTTTGACTCCCAAAGTCGCTTCTAAACCGGATGACAAAATTGCCTTTTCACTCATCCCGGACAAAGTGTTGTTAGTCGAAGATGTGAGATTCTTCACCAAATGTCGTGTTGAAGAACTCGGTCATGTTGAAATCAGAGACACCTATGAGGAGCTGAATAGCAAGTATGAGCACATCAAAGTCAAGGGATTAACTGAAGCCCTAACCTATCCTCGTGTGTTCAAGCCCCAATGGGTCAAGTTTGTTCTGAGTAAAGTTTACGATGGTTTCATGTGGCTAGAAGAGCAACCATTCAAGATTACCAAGAAAATCATTCATCTGATTACCAGTTACCCTATCTATGATCATGCCCGAGCCCAAAAAATGATATCACAGAAGGAATTGATCAGTTTAACCGAAGTGGAATCTGATTGTAGAGGATTGAAACTGAATAATGTCACTGATGAAGAATTAAAATTCACCATTAGAGTAATGAGCTACTGTTTCTTCCAATCGGCAAGGGAAAACAGTGTTCCCTATGCAGCAATAGACTTGGCATACAAAATTGTGAAAAAGGGAATGAAAATTGACCTATGCGAGGTATTGCTAAAGAACCTATTTGAAAATCTGAACACCATCAGGAAGTCGAAGAAGAATAACTCGGCTAATACTCTAAAGTTTGGATCACTACTGGTATGCATGTTTTTCTACTTTGAAAACTTCTTTCCATCAGTCGGTAAAGTTGTTTGGGAGCTACACTGACCAATCACCCATCAGATTAATGACTTCATTAAGAAGTTAGGAGATAATTTCAATGATATCATGGATGATTACTTCAGTAAATTTCAAGAGAAAGTGCATAATAGATATAGGATACCACCCCAGCTAGTAGAGAAATACAAAAATGATATATGTTTTGAAGATGACACTGATTACTGTTATGTGAATGTTGTGGAACTGAGGACTCAATCTTTGTCACCAATGGGTTACGAGATTGATTTTGACATCACAAAACAACAAATTGATGCATTTCTTACATTGCCCAAACATGCTACCAAGCTAAGGTATGGTACCTATGAGGAAGTAAAGGAAAAGGTAAAGATGATTATTGTAGTACCCAAAGCTACAAGAAAGGCAACAAAGATGATTAAGGCATTGTCTGAGAAATTTGGAGAAGACTCTTCCTCTACACCTATCAAAGGCACCATTTCCATTACCGAAGAGGAATTTGAAGCCCAAGAGGCAGCTATAACACTGAGCACTGAATTTCCTAAGGGTAAAGTGTTAAAGAGAAAGAAACAGGACACATCAAAAGTCTCACCGACTCCACCTCCAGTATAGCGACCTAACACTAGAGCATCTGCAGCCTCACCGAGTAAGAAGACAAAGAGTGTTATTGTTCCCAATGTAACAAAGACATACAAGAAATCTACTCAGAGACTCATTTTGGCAAAAGAGTCTAGTGATACCGAATCAGAGGATGCAAGCAAATTCCAGATTGTCAAGAGCAAAAAGGTAAATGTACATAGTGTTGAAAACTTCTGTGCTAATCTGAAAGAATATGGTGGATTTGGAGGATTTAGATATGTTAAGTATGAAACTAGGAACAATGGTGAAAAGAGACAAATTGAAGAAGTTGTCATCTACACACTTCTAAAGTTTCGGTTAGCTCCATTAGAACTAGCTAAGTCACTTCCAAATGAACTATATCTGCATATTGATAATAGGTGGAAGTATGAAATGGACTCAGAGAAACAAATTAGAGAAAGAAGTCTAGTCCATCTCTTTCCTGATATGTCAGTAGCTGAAATAAAGGAACATTTGACAACCTACAATTCAAAGTTTCTTGTCAAACAGAGAGCCTTAAAACTGATCAATGGGCTATATATTGACGTAGAAAATGAGACAAAAGCAAAGTGGCAGGAAATCTTCAAAATCAAGGATGCCGGTGAGCAAGCTATAGTTGAAATTGTTGATGTCACCAAGCACGATCCTGATGTCACCGAGCAAGGTCCTGATGCTATTGAACAAGACCCCACTGACACCATTCAAATAGATGAAGATGTCATGGATACAGAAGCACCAGAGCAGGAAATGATAGAAGGCACTACATATGCAAAACTTGTATGTAATGAATCCGTCTTGGAACAAGTTCAGCCTTATCCACCGGTCAAGCAACCTATCTCAACTGAAATTCCTCAGGATATAGATCAAGGCACTGAAGGTCACAAATCTGCAACAGGAGAAGGTACTACTCAAGAGCAGACATCTCAAGCACCTTCTAGCACTAAGAATGTTGCAACTGAGACACCAAGTATCGAGACACTGAAGGATTCTATAGAGACTAAAAGAACTGATCAAAGTGTTGCCTCTACCGAGCAACCTACTGAGGGTAATCAAGCCTCACAAGCAATTGTCTTAATTCCATCGGTGAAAGGTAAAGAAAAGAAAGTAAAGAAGCATAGTTTTAAACTTGATTTGTCAAAACCAATAGTGTTGCCCAATGTTGATATATCAAAATTGAAAGGGCAAGCACTCATTGATTTCGATGAACTGTGCAAAGCAAAGGCCAAACAAGAGAAGCAAATGGTCATTCAAAAGAAAAATAAAGTACTTCAGAAGGTAAAAGCACTCCTAATAGATATGCTACCTGAAGCTACAGTATCAACAGATGTAGCCATCCACATTCAACTGGATGAACTCCTAACAAAGATAGAAACATCTGGAGTAGATGCATCGGAGTATTTGAGCAAGCTAAAAGACAAAGAGCTCACTGCCAAAATGGTAGAAGAGGTACAAAAAGCTATCGCTATTGGCAAAGTTAAACTTGTCAAATTTATTGCTGAGTTGACTCCTCAACTCAAGCACATTCATTATTTATTTCAGAAACTCTGCACATTTTCTTTATTCATTAAAGACATTAAGAATAAAACAGAGGCAATTGAGAAAGAGATCACCGATCTCTCAAGCAAGTTGACCATAGAGCCAAATTCAATTCAAAAATTTTATACAAAGCTTCAACAGCTCATGGCTCAACAATTGGACTTAATAAATGAAGAACACAAGATTAGGATGGACATAATGACACTTCAAACATTATTCCTTCCGCATCTTTCATCAGTCCAAGAACAGATCAACCGAGCCACATACCTATCTACTACTCAAGAGGGAAGCACTCTAGATGGCTTAATATCGCTATTGGCTGATATTCAAGCACATAATTCTTTAATGGACAGTGTAAAGGATGCACTCTTTGTCGCTCTCACCGACGCCCGGACCAAGTACAAATCTATTTTTGACCAATTACCACCCCCGGATGGAAATTAAGTTTTGATGTTTGTCAAAAAGGGGGAGTAATATGATAGTCTTGGGGGAGAAATACAATATATTTGGGGAGTGATACAGTTTTGATACAGTATTGAGAGAATGATATAGTATTCGAGTATAGTATACAGGGGGAGTATACCGAGCAGAGTAAGCAAAGTATCCAAGAGCAGTATACAGAACAACAAGCAAAGCACAAGAACAGATCACCAAGCATGCAAAATCAGAGTTATGTACAATATATCGACAAGGGGAGTATATCTGATATATTATTTTATTGACTATTGTATATACTGTCAGTATAGTCATTTTGCAAAGTATATAGATTTTTGAGTTATAACTTTGAAAGTAGTTTTTGTCAAACATCTCAACTAATGTCAAAAGGGGAGATTGTTACTACTTATTAGATTGCCATTAGTTTTATGTCAAAGTTATACTATATACTCTAGTCGGTTATCTATTACCAAAATATTCAGTCGGTATGTACAGTCTAGTCGATTACAAAAGAAAGCAGTCACAGAATGCAGTATACACCGAGCTGTCTACCGAGTATCATTTCATGTCTACCGAGCAGCAAAGATGACACACCGAGTTGATTTACACCGAGTGAAACATGTTACCAGATTCATTGAACCTAGACATGCGTATGAAAACGTGTTACAAGATCGAGGCACATCTAACCGTTATCACATTGGAAATTGCACTTAAAGATTGTGTATGATTTTGAGGTTATCTAACCAATGAAATATTTTACATGATTATTCATTCAATAAATCGTGTTTGTAAGATCGAAGCAATGAATTGGATCACCGTCATAAGAGATCTATTTATACAGTATGAGTTAAGAGTTAAAGGTGTGTGCATGAGTGTAAGAAGACTGTTACAGAGACACAAAGGTCACCGAGAAGGTTTTTAGAGAACAGTCGAAGAACAGAGTAAACAGAAGGGTTTACTGAGTTACTATATGGGTTACCGAGGTATGCTATAAGCAAGGTAATCTATTATGAGCACATAGAATCTGCTATAACATTTCAGATGTAAAGTTGCAGATATTTGTAATGATTTTATTGTAATATTGTGAAGTTGAAAGAGAAACCTTTAATAGGGTAAAAGACTCTAATCAAGTCTATAAATTGTAAAGCCTCTAACCAGGTGCAACATTTAGATGAAGTGTTGTAAAATCCTTTAGCAAGGTAGATCTAACAGATCTTGTTACTCCTAACAGGGTAAGCTATCAGAAATAGCTAAATATGTAGCTCTAATCAAGCACTCTTTATTATTGCAGTAGTGAAGTTGTGGGTGCCATCCCCACCGCAGTTTTTCTCTCTAACCAAGAGTTTCTACGTAACCAAAATATATGTGTTATGGAGTGAATCATGTATGATTGTTATCTATTTGTTTTAGTTTTATATTATGTTACTGCACTATTCGGTTTATGCATAACAGTAAAGATATTGTTGAAGAAATGTTTTGAAGTACTGATTCACCCCTCCCCTATCAATACATTAGCTTTCCATATTGGGCCTAACAAGGAATTAGTTCCTAGACCTAAAGATAAGAATATTATTGGAACTAAATGGGTTTTTAGAAATAAATTAAATGAGGAAGGTTAGGTTGTGAGAAATAAAGATAGATTGGTTTGCAAAGTTTATTCATAGTAAGAAGGAATTGATTATGATGAGACTTATGCTCTGGTTGCAAGAATTGAAGCGGTAAGATTGTTTCTTGCCTATGATGTACACAAGAACTATAAGGTATATCAGATGGATATCAAATGTGCATTTCTAAATGGAGATCTTGAAGAGGAAGTCTACATTGAGAAACCTGATGGATTTTCTTTATCAGAGGACAAGGACATGGTTTGCAGATTGAAGAAAGCTTTATATGGTTTGAAATAAGCCCCTAGAGCATGGTATGCTAGATTAGATAAACATCTTTCAAAGCTCGGTTTTAGTAATGGTAATGCTGATAGTAATTTCTATATTATAAGATTGAACATGATGACATACTGATGATTGAAGTCTTTGTGGATGATATCATTTTTAGTAGAGAAGAAATTTTATGCATGAAATTTGTTGATGATATGAAGAATGAATTTGAAATGTCTATGATTGGTGAGATGAAATTTTTCTTAGGTTTGCAGATCACTCAGACTGGTAAAGGTATTTTCATTTGTCAAACTAAGTATGTGAAGGAATTTCTTAAGAAATTTGGACTTGAAAATGCTAAACCTGTCAGTACTCCTATGATAACCAGTTGCAAATTGTCTAAGGATGATGAATCTCCTAGAATAAATCCAAGCAAATACAAATCAATGATTGGTGGATTGTCGTACTTAACTCAGACTAGACCTGATATAATGAATGTTGTTTGTATTGCTTCTAGATTTTAGTCAGATCCTAGAGAAACTTGTGATATTGTTGTCAAGAGGATATTCAGATATCTAGCAGGTACAACAGACTATGAGTTATGCTATCCAAAAGATGATGATTTCAGACTATGTGCATATATAAACTTTGATTGGGCAAGAGATGTGGATGACCGTAAGAGCACTACAGGCAGTGCATTCTTTCTTGGAAAGAAGTTGGTTTCATGGCTTAGCAAGAAATAATCATGTACTTCATTATCTACTGCTAAAGCGGAATATGTAGCTGCTACAACTAACTGTACTCAGATATTATGGATGAAACAAATGTTGAAAGATATAAGGGTAAGTTATGATGAGCTTATTGTTATTCACTATGATAATACTTCTGCTATTGATATGTCAAAAAATCTGGTATTTCATTCCAAATCAAAACATATTTCTATAAGGTATAATTTCTTGAAAGAAAAAGCTGAAGCAAAGGAAGTCAGATTGGTTTATGTGCTTACTAAGGAACAGATTGTATATATTCTAACAAAACCATTGCCTAAAGATACTTTTGAATACCTCAGAGATCAATTGGGGGTTACCACCCCTCTAAAAGAGACTTAGAGATGCAGGAATACATCAATCCAGTGAGCCTATCAGACATAATTTTTTATCTAGGTTGATGTGATGATGCTACTGCTCAGAGGGAGTAGTCAGCTGTTTGGTTCAGTTTTTCTTTTTGGTTTCATATCTATCCTTTGTCATTGATGTTAAAGGGCGGGATGGTGCTCATGTGAAAAACAACTAATCTTTAAGGAGATGGTATTCATATTTATCTTAGGGGGAGATATACTTCAGATCAATCCTCTTTGGGAGACTGTTGGCATTCCTTGGCACTAGGATGTTTTTCACATTTAATGTTGCCATCAATGCCAAAGGGGGAGATTGTTGGCAATATGCTGGATTTGGTTAAGTGTTGTCATTGATGTCAACACTATATCCCGGCTGGATATGGTTCTACTATCATGATTGGACCTATCTCGGTTAGACTTGGTGTTTATCTTGGTTTTGGTTACGATTCTAATCCGGTATGATCAGATCCCTAGTTTCAGTTTTTGGATGCTTATTCAGGATGGTTATATGCTTGCCATATTTTTTTGGTTCATGATTTGGTGCTGCGGTAGCTATCGCTTATGTTCCCGGTTGGTATTTCCTGGTATCGGTTAGCTTTACCAATTAGCAATATTTGATGATTTGGTTACATGATTTTGGTCCAGCTTATGGAAATGGTTTCAATCATGTTGAAGGTGCTTCTTGATTGTGTCCTAATTGTTTGGTGGCTTTGCATTGGCTAGCGTGCTGCTATGGTGGTCCTATTTGTATTCAGTTAGACTTTCTGTGTTATTACACTGAGGGTTTCTTCTGGTTGGTGAAATGTGTTGGTGATTGGTCTTAGCATGATTTCCCGTGGATATAATTGTTTAGGAATTTATTTTAGGTCCATGCTATATAATGTAAATCATAATATTGGTCCAGTGATATCTTGTGATGTAATTTTTGTAATTATGGGTTTATGGGTTTAGGGTTTAGCCGACCTTATCAATAAGGTTGATGATTTGTATTTATAGGTGACTTATTCATGTAATTGGATATGGTTTTTGGGATCGATGGTTATGTATGTATTCTCAGAGGAAGGTTTATGTGCAAACATTGTTATATCATTTAGCGAAAGGTTTTGGTGTTGTAGGGCGAACATTTGTGCTTAATTGGAACTGTATCAAGCATTAGGAGATGCTACTTTCACACTTCATTCTTTCCGGATTGTAGTCTGATGCTTTTGTAAGTCAGTGAGACTTCTCTTTTGTGATGAGTAGTGAGTTCTAGGCTATTGGCATGATTGCAAGTGTAATCCCCATTGTAATTATTTCACATATTATTGCAAAAGTATTATCTGATTGTGGGTAGGGTTTCCCACCATGGTTTTTCCCTTTACCAGGTTTTTCATGTCAAAATATTGGTGTTGTGTGTATTGTGCTTTCATGTTTTATCTTTCATTGTGTTGGTTTCTTTGTGCTCTGGTTTAAAGGTTTTAATCTGTAATAGTTCTGATTTCTAATAGTAAAATGATTCAGCCCCCCCCCCCCCCCTCTCAGTTTACTCTTGGTATTAGATCTATGTAACGATATATATATATATATATATATATATATATATATATATATATAATACATTGTTGGACCCCATGAAAGTAGAAGGAAGGCATGGGTTTGTGGAGACCCACGATTGTGGGTGTCCACCCCATAGTCATGGCACCCATGATGTGGGAGAGCCCACAGCCGTGGGTTTCCCACATTGTGGGTTCCCACAGATAAAAAAAAATCAAAGAAAAAAAACACAAAAACACCCCAATCCCTCAATTTATTAATTAACAAAAATATTATCTACTCCCTTCTGCGTTTTTAACATAAAATAAAATAAAATGAGACAAAACATAGTTGTATACAAACAATAGAACAAACAAGTTCTAGATTCAAGTTTCCCCATTTCCAATTCACAACAATATCAATAATATTTTGAAACTTCAAATTCCCCAACCCATATGTTTTTTGCTCTACATCTCTGAGACTCACAAGGAAGAAATAAAATCAACTAAACAAAAAAATTTACACTTCCACAATTAAACTTCAAACACTTCCTCTTCCTTATAGGAATCTTCAATAAATTTCCTCTACTAAACATACCACACAAAATCACAAAGATTTCTTTTAACAACACTAAAATTCAATAACATAGGTTTTTTAATCCCAACCTTATATGCTTTCCTGGAAGAAAAATTGAAGATGAATCCAATGGATGCACACACTATTGGCAGTGGGTCAGCGTCCCTCATGGGGATTCACAACATGGTTTAACAGTCTCATGTGGATTCTATAAGTCTAGTGGTTGTATCGAGCATTGATAGATCGATCTTTTGGTTCAAAGACAACCCTAGCTTGTAACAATTGGTATCAAAGCTTGGTCACGGGTTTGAATCACACAGGCTGTGACAAGTGACATTGGGAGGATATTGTTGGCAATGGGCCAATGTCCCTCGTAGGGATTCGCGGCATGGTTTAGCAACCTCTTGTGTATTCTATAAGTCTAGTGGTTGTATTGGACATTGATAGGTTGATCTTTTGGTGCAACGACAACCCTAGCATGTAACACACACAATAAACCACACCAATCCTTCCAAAGCTTTTCACCAAAACAAACCCCCTCAAAATTTCATCAACACCTCTAGGAAAAACCACCATTCAACAGCAGAGAGGAAACTTTCCCAAAATGCAAGAACTCCATATTCTGGAAAAATCCCCCAATATAAAGGATTTTTACCTAAATTATCTTTTAGGACAAAAATCTTTTCCTAAAAATTAAAATTGAATTTATTTCCTCCAACTTAATAACACTTAAATTTTTAATTTAAAATTAAATTCCCTCACACACAAAAAGGCCATCTAGATATTTAATTTTTAAAAGTTAAAATAACTTATTACAAATAAACAAGACATAATATTAATTCCACTAGATGATATATATTAAACAATTAATTTAATTTATCAACCTAGTATGATTGATATATTTATTTTAACACAAAAAGTTTCCCATATTAATTTATCCTTAATTTAATTTATGCAAGACAATACACATTTATTATTAATTACCCTAAGGTATTAATAATTAATTTCTCATAAACACTAGAATGATTTAATAAAGTCACAAAATGCATAACACACAAACTCATCTAACAAAATAAAGACTTGACCTACATACCAACATTGGAAAGGTTGACAGAAGACTAACAATGCTCACTATCGATCAAGGCTAGGGATGATATTTAGGGCCTTAAGACTATCTCCTTTACTTCCATTGGGTTAATTAGGTACTCTCAGACTTGTGGATCTGGGTGGAGTTAGTACCTTGTATTTGCAGTTCCTACATCACCGAACCACACATAAATATATATGTATATATATACAAACACGATAAACACACCGGTGAAGGAGAATCTTGATGCTGTGTCTCACTAAAGTGTCTGACAGAAAATCATCTCCTCATACCCCATACAGACTCCACACATACATGAAGACAGATACATAATGCAACTCATACATAAGGTAAATATGTTAGTCTATGGTCAATAACACATAAATAAAGTTAACATCTAATCATCCACAAGGAACTAATGCATAATCAGCATTCACTGAATCACACATCAAAGCATAGTCCATCATAGCATAATATCTAAATAAAAACATCATGATGCAGAGAGCCCCGATGCCAGTATAGGATAGGTTTCCCTAATCCAAGAACACACCAAGGACCCTAGAAATCACACAATGCTCCAGGGGTTAAGGAACATCCGCTTGACAAGTCCCACATCCCTTTCTCTAAAACAGAAGACTACCGGTACAAGGTCTCTTTTGATTTACCGATACAAAGTCTCTATGGTCAGCAATGGTTTGGTCCCTTCTCCAATGCAGAAATGGCTAATTAGGGTTTGATTTGAAGTCCCCTAGGTCAGGGAGACCTCCTTCAACCACTGAGTTCAGGTTCCCTCTACCATTTTGGATAACTGCTACAACAAGGTCTACAAAACCTAGTAGCCCTGCCAGACTGGTTTTCTACACTTAACTCTTTGTTTCTCCAAAATATTAGACAACAAATCCCAGATTTTGATACCCTTTTGTGAGTTACAAAAAATATCCTAAGGGTTCTTACCGGTAGGGAACACAAGAATCCAAACCCTACTTTGGTTAGGAGACCAGTATAGCCCAATTAGGCCTATTTTACAAAGGAGTGTATAGACACGGACCTTAAATCACCAAATAAACTCAAGGAATTCTCTTAAGCCATTGTAAATACACCGATTTCTAAGTCTTCAGCCATGATCATACCTTTAACCCCTAATGTGAGACTTGTTTGCTTACACTTACCGGTGGCCACATGGAGTTGCCCACCTTAATGCATCAAACCCTCGCCTCTAACTGGTCCTAACCTACAAAAGGCCTTTAAAATCCTAAAATACATTGTCCATACTTGCATCTCCTTTAAATCCATGAACCACCAATGAAGGATCAACAAGGTAAGGCTATTTCTTTGCAAAACCCTAGACAAAGTTGTCAAGTCTAGAACACTTCCAGAGACTTGCCAATTTCTTCCTTTTCTTGGTGAATTAGAACCTTAGACTTTATGCATTTGAAAGGTTATTTGCCACTCTAACACATCCCACTAGTTTCCAAATTCAAAAATGATCATAGTACGGTACACCGTGTAAAATAACGAAATTGCAAGAAATTCTCAAAAATATATTACTTCAATGATGCCAAAAGTTTACAAAGTCACTCTCCCCCTCATTCTCTCCTCGATGGTGATTGGAAATGAAATTTATACCTTCTTCAACGGTTATCAACCACCTTTTGAACTGAGGTGACTGTTGGAAGGAAGTTGCTATTTGTAACAAAAGTTGTCAAGTTTGAGCAACTTTTGACATATGTAAAATCTGCCTACCTAGAGGTGCTTCAACATGTCCTAACCCTTCCTAAGACATCTCCAACACATAAACACCTAGAAAAATACTCAACAAAATACCCCTAGGCCCATATGCCTATGGTGGCTTATCAATTTGCCAAATCCATGTCATTTGGGTAACAAGGTGGGGTTTATTACAAACAAATCAAACATCAAACAAACAAGACTGCCCTATTACATAGATTGAAAGGTCACATTATCATGTGTGTCCTTTATCCTTTATTTCTCTTATTATCTTAGTCATGAGGTTCTTCTGCACTATAAGTTTGAGCAACTTTTGACATATGTAAAATCTGCCTACCTAGAGGTGCTTCAACATGTCCTAACCCTTCCTAAGACATCTCCAACACATAAACACCTAGAAATATACTCAACAAAATACCCCTAGGCCCATATGCCCATGGTGGCTTATCAATTTGCCAAATCCATGTCATTTGGGTAACAAGGTGGCGTTTATTACAAACAAATCAAACATCAAACAAATAAGACTACCCTATTACATAGATTGAAAGGTCACATTCTCATGTGTGTTCTTCAGCCTTTATTGCTCTTATTATCTTAGTCATGAGGTGCTCCTGCACCACATCACCACATAGTGTATCCACAAAACCACTAAAAAGTCAACCATGGTCAAAATGAGTACTGAAAAAGTTTGATCAAGGGATAGGTACTACAGGTTGATTGAAGTGGTTTATGAAACACGATTTCATGTCTTCCTTATGTGGCATGCAAATTGTATTCATATTGATTTATAATGTGTCATAGGGGGTTTCAAGTATTTTTTATGACATATTTGTCCACCTTTCATACATTTATCTTGTTTTGTACATCTTTTTTCAATTGTATTGTGTATTTCATGTGTTTTCATAAAAAAACATGGTAAAATACAAAAATATAATGTTCAAAACTCATCTTTATCTATGCATTTGGATTTCACTAATAATACAAGAAGTTGCCCTACTCTTTAATGTCCAGAAGGAATCTACTAAAATAATATTATTACAATTAATATTCTAAGTCATCAAGCACAATAATAATAAAAATAATAATATTTCTCAACTACATGGATGTATTGTTGGAGATGCATAAAATCATTATATTAGAATTACAATTAAATGTTACAATATCCTAACAATTTTGACAAAAAAACGTAGACCTATTTGATGTCCAAACTTTAGAGCATAAGCATCTAAAACAAACATGAATAGTCACTCTTGATTTTCATAATAGAGTCTCATAATAGTTTGATCATCTAATTGCTTTTTAATATATGTGTGTGTGTGTGTGTGTGTGTGTGTGTGTGTGTGTGTGTGTGTGTGTGTGTGTGTGTGTGTGTGTGTGTGTGTGTGTGTGTAATAAACTTTATTATTCATACACATTAAAATTATTGAAGAGGGAAAAAACTAGGACAAAGTTTAGTTGCACAAATCAATTAAAACACAAGAAATCATTCGAATAAACAAACAACCTTTATACCTTGCATTCTCTTCTTCCTCTAATTGAGCTAGAAGTGGTGTGCACCCAATGCTCCACTTGATTTTCTCCTATGATGGTTGATTGTGGATTTCTCTCCACTACACAATAAATATATTTGGATTGGATTTTAATGAAAATGGATATAGCTTAGATGAGGCAATTTTTTGGCATTATGAGGGTGCTACAGATGATTTTGGGACTCAAATGGATAGCATGAAACTACTCAAAAGATGGATGATTTGTGAGGAGTGGAGACTCCAATTTACAGATTGGAGGGGGCCAAAACAAATGGTTGAGATCAAAGATGAATGAAGGGCTAGGATTGAAAGAAGGTGGGAGAAGATTGAGAAGACAAAATGGGAATTCCAAGAGATTTGTCATAAAGGCATTTCTTGTCTCCACACTTCTCAAGTACATGGGGAAGAGTTCCCAAAGTGCCTTGGGAAGAGAAAAAGCATATAAAATTCCTTGGGAGAGGACAAGAGGAATTATAAATTTCAAGATAATGGATTATGTGGGGAAAATAAATGGAGAAAGGAATTGAAAACTCCTTGGGAAGAGGAGGCATGAAGATAAGATTTGACATTCCTTGAATGGACCAAATTTGGTGCATTTAAGGTTTGGAAGGTGAGATGAGAAAGGCCATTTATGGCAAGAAGTTGACTCATCCCTAATCAAGGTGATTAGGGATGTGCAAATGATTAAGGGGATTGATTAGGTGGGATAATGAGGGATTAAGAGTGCAAGTGGGAATGTTAGGAGGATGGGACATGAGGAGAGAGAATGAGTGGATGAATATAAAATGGGAGGAAATGATATGCATGATTAGAGTAGGTTAATTAGGCTAGGTGATAGGATTAAGGAGGGTGATTTGTAGGAATCAGGGGATTAGTTAATTAATTATTATTAATTAATAAATCAAGGTTTAGAAGAAATAATGAAGGTTGAAATAATTTTAGAAGAATGTGGGATAATTAATTTTGATAAATTAATTATAAGGTTAAGGTGATAAAATTAAGTAAAATATAATTTAATTAATTTTAAGGAGGACTGGCATAATTAATACAAATAATTATGTGAAAGGGCTAAATTAATTAAATATTAATTTAATTAATTTTAGGCATCTAAAATTATATTCCAAAATCTTATTATATTATTTAAAATAAAATTTTGATTAGATAAATTATCAATTTACAATGAAAATAATTAATTTAACATAAATAAGATAAAAAAATTAACTAAATTGATTTTAATTATCTCTAAGATGCAAAAAACACACGAATGAATCTAGAAATGGAAGAAAATGCTAAATAGTCTTTGATCATCTCTACCTAATTATAACTTCAAAAAATAATCATTATATTCTCATACAAAACAAATATCATAAATGTATTATACATATAAAAATACATTTTGAAATTAATATATTCAATTTTTAAAAAATATTAAAGATAATCTCATACAATGGGATTAATCCTGAAAACTTCTCAAGGCAGAAGCATTTACAAAGTTACTGGGAAGAATTGTGCTCTAGAGAGGAGGTGTATTGGAGACAAAAATCAAGGGAGCTATGGCTAAAAGATGGGGATAAAAATACTAAGTTCTTTCAGGTATCTGCACAGATTAAGCAAGCTGCATCTACTATATTTTCTATCAATGTCTCTTTTTCGGGTGTAAGATTAACTAATGAACAAGAAATTAGGGAAGAGGGTGAACTCTTCTTTAAAAATCTTCTTGCTCCATGTCTTGTGTTTGTTCTTGAGGAGTCCAGTGTTGAGGTATTGTTAGATTCCATCCCTTGTCTGATTTCATAGCGTGATAATGATTATCTGATGCAACCTTTCTCTCTTGTTGAACTCCAAGAGGTGGTAGTTTCGATGGCTCCTGACAAGTCTCCAGGTCCTGACAGTTTTACTATGTTATTTTTTCAAAAGTGTTGAAACGTTCTAAGTTTTGATCTTTTAATGGCTTTGGAGGAGTCAAGACAAAAAGCTTTTATTCTCAAGAATTTTAATTTAACCCATCTTGCTCTTATCCTCAAATTCAACAACCCTCAATCTTTTGCGGACTTTAGGCCCATCTCCTTGTGTAATACATTTTACAAGATCTTCACAAAAGCTATTTATCTCCAATTGAAATCCTTGATTCCTAAAGTAATATCTCCTCAGCAAGGAGGTTTTGTTCCTGGTAGGGAAACATCGGAAGGTGCGCTTGTGGCCCATGAAGCTTTGCACTCAATTAAGTCTTCACAGTCCTTTGCTTTCATAGTTAAATTAGACATGTTGAAAGCATATGATAAAGTATGTTGGTCTTTTCTTTTGAGAGTGCTTAAAAAGTTAGGCTTTTTCGGATAAGTGGTGCAAATGGATCAAAAATTGTCTCTTTGGTGCACATTTCTCAGTTATTATTAATGGTAATCCTTCTGGTTTTTTTCAAGCCACTCAAGGAGTTCGGCAAGGTGACCCACTATCACCTTTTCTCTTTATTATCATGGCAGAAGCTTTTAGAAGATTGGTCAATAAGAAGCTAACTTCGGGTCTTTGGAAGGAGGTGTGCATCCCTAACACTTCAATTTCCATCACCCACACTTTATTTGTAGATGATACACTTTTATTTGGTTGTTCCAATATTCAAGAAGCAAGGCATATTAAGAAAATGTTGGACATATATACTTCTGGATCTAGGCAGAAAATCAGTGCCCAAAAGTCTAAATTATTCATATTTAATACTTCTGAAATGGTGTCTAACAGGATTATCCAGACCTTGGGCTTTCCAGTGGATTCTCTTCCATCCTCGTACTTGGGCATCCCTTTCTTTATGGGAGCAAGGAAAACTTCTTTTTTGGGATTATGTGATTGACAGATTAAAAAGAAGAATGTATGTGTGGAAAGCTAGATGGTTATCTTTGTCAGGCAAAATCCTTCTTGTCAAAATTGTTTTGGCTGCAATCCCAAACTACTACATTTATGTCCTTCAAGCCCTGAAATCTATTGTTTCCCATATCGAGAAAATTATTTGAAATTTTATTTGGAAAAGAAATCTTTCAGAAGATAAAAAGATCCCTCTTGTGTCTCTTAACAAAATGACTCCCAGTAAAACTACGGGCGGGGTTGGTCTACACGATCTTTCAAAAAGGTATAAGGCCTTTGGGGGAAAGTTGGTTTGGAATATTTATGTAAAACCACATGCTTTGTGGTGTCAAATTATGCAATCAAAGTATTTAGATACTCCTACCCCATCACGTATTTTTACTATCCTTGGTCCTCTATCAGGGTCTGCAGTTTGGAACTTCATGATGGCTTCTAGAAGTGTGATTACTAGATATTTATCTTGGCAAGTACATAATGGCAAAGATGTCAACTTTTGGCATGATTCATGGAGTGGTATTCCCCCTCTTAACCTTGAGGAATCTCTAGTAGATGCAATCCCTTTATTTATCGCTCATTGGGGACCTTACCTTTATGATTACATAGATGACCTTGAGAAGCCTTCAAACCGTGTCATTTGGAAGAATCCAGCTTCACTCCCAATCTACCCGGATCAAAAGGTAAATTTTTCTTTGATTCTCAAGAACTGCATTGTATTTATTTCTAATGGTTTGGACAAATTGATACGGTGCCCTTCGAAGAATAGAAAGTACTCTATTAAGGAAGGGTATAAGGCAATTCATCAGATGTATGTTCAATCCTATTCACAAAGAGCTTATAACTTTTGTTGGAACAACAATATTCTTCCCAAGGCAGGGATGTTTGCTTGGCTTTCTTTACACAAGAGAATACTTACTAGTGAGAGACTTGATAAATTGAATATTACACCTCAATTTGCCTATGTACTTTGTGGTGAGCATAATGAAACGTTAGATCATCTTCTCCTCCAATGTGATTTTGCTCATTATTGTTGGATGTTTGTTCTTGCTAAACTTTCCTTTAGCATCTCTCTTCCAAATAATGTGTGGGATTTGTTTCAGTCCTGACCAATTTTATACTCATCCTCTCTTTTTGCATGTATTTGGAAAGTGATCCCATCCATAGTAGTATGGTCACTTTGGTGGGAAAGAAATAAGTGTATTTTTAGAAAGAATACATCTTCTCTTTCTAATGTTCTTAATTACATTGAAAAATCAATGTCAGAACTGGTTAATGCTCATGTTTCAAATCATTTCAATCCAAATAGGGAGTTTACATATTGGGATAGCCAAGTTACTAATTGCTGGAAGGGCATTTCTATTCCTGTGTCACCTTGCTTTCTGAGAGTGAGAATTAGTAAAATTGATAGAAATAAAGTGAAATGGTGTCCTCTGGATTCAACGCATTTCAAATTGAATTTTGATTGCTCCTCTAAAGGGAACCCGAGTGATGCAGGAGTAGGAGTATGCATAAGGGACCACACAGGGTGTGTTTTTGCTTTAAAATCTATTTCCATTCCATCGGGTACTAACAACTTCGCAGAGGCATATGCTTTGCTTGAAGGCATTCTACTAGTTAAAAAAATTGATCATTTCTTATATTCACATCAAAGGTGACTCGACTATTATTATCAATGCTTGCATGAAGAGAAATATTGACAATCGGCAGATAAGATATTTGCTTGAACAAGCATGGGCTCTTATTGATACATTTGTAAACTTTACCATTTCACATGTGTATGAGAAGGGAATCGGGTTGCAGATCATTTGGCAAATATGGGAAGTTCCAAGGTGGAGCTTAATATGATGGGTCCAAATTGCGATCTCGATTCTTTTCCAACTCTTAGAAAACTAAATTCGGAGGACATGTACAGGATAATATTGCACATGGTTGTGTTGTTGTCCTTTTCATAATGATAGAAAATTTGTATGTGAGGTATTACAATTGCAGGGTTCCGTGGATTTGTTGTATCTAAATGATGTGAATGGATGTCGACTTGGGCATCTATGAAGCGCGTGGACTTCAAGCTGCATAAATGCTTAAGTTAGGCACTCTGTGGGCTGCTATGTAAATGTGTACAACTTTTGTGATGTTTTGGTTTGGACTTCATCTTGTTGAACATACTCCAGGAAGCATTCGATACTTGGGGATGATTTGTGGCATTTGGTATTCTGGACATTATGAGATATATTGTATCTTTTTGGCATATTAGGGATATAAGCTTCACAACCTTTCTATGTACTATCGAGCAAGGATCAAAGTTTTTCTTTCTAGTTCTCTTCTCCGAGAGCTCTTTGAATCAACTTTTTTAAAGAAATATATAAATATTTAAAATATATATATATATTTAAAATATTATAAAAATAATTACAAGTGTTTTAAATTTTTTAAAATTAATATACTTTTTATATTTCCCATTTCTGGAGATCCAACTTTCAAAAGTCATAACTTTTGATTTGGGAGTCTGACTCGCAAACCATTTGAAGCACTTGAAATCTCATGAAGTTCTCTATCAAGCTAAAACTTGCTACATTGGTTACAACCATTTTTAGGCCCAAATATGCCTCTAAGGCCTCCAAAATTGACTTTGAAACATTAAAAAATGGAAACTTTAGTATCTTAATATTTAGACATGATCTTGCAACAAAAATTTATTATCATGCTTATTTAGTGAATCCATAGCTTTGGAGAAATTTTTGGACCAATCTATGCTTAAATTTAAACTTACTATTATAGTAACCTTATGTAACTACAAAGTTGAGACACCATTTTCCTTACATCACCATCTCTCTCTCTCTCTCTCTCTCTCTCTCTCTCTCTCTCTCTCTCTCTCTCTCTCTCTCTCTCTCTCTCTCTCTCTCTCTCTCTCTCTCTCTCTCTCTCTCTCTCTCTCTCTCTCTCTCTCTCTCTCTCTCTCTCTCTCTCTCTCCCTATTAGTAATGGAGCTTGACCATTTTATGTAACTACAAAGTTGAGACACCATTTTCCTTACATCACCATCTCTCTCTCTCTCTCTCTCTCTCTCTCTCTCTCTCTCTCTCTCTCTCTCTCTCTCTCTCTCTCTCTCTCTCTCTCTCTCTCTCTCTCTCTCTCTCTCTCTCTCTCTCTCTCTCCCTCCCTATTAGTAATGGAGCTTGACCATTTACCTGATTTACAAGTTTTGTTGCAACTATTTTTGGATTCTTAGTTCTTGATGGGGGTGTATGGAGGTTGCCCCTACTCCCCCCACTTTTTTCACCAGAGGGTCTAGGGGGGAAGTAACAATTTTTAGAGCCCCCTATTAGTGATCTAGAGATAAAGTGATCTAGAGATATAGAAATATGAGGACATGGAGATAGAGGTTGGAAGGGAAAGAGAGGGAGAGATAGGTGTTTTTTTTTTAAATTTCAATTATGTTAACATTTTTATTTTTAATTTATTTTGCTAGTTTCTTTTTTAATCAAAAACCTATGTATAGTATATTTGGTTTTATTTTTTATCTGTTCATCAAAATTTGAAATAAATTACATTTTTACAATCTACACTCTATTTTATACACATTTAAAAAATATTTTCAGTTAATTTCCAAAATATGTACAAGGGAGCATGCTCAATTATTTTTTTAAGATGTGTCCACTTTGAACATTAGTTAAAAAGTAGCATAAAATCAAGCATAACCTACATTGTGTTAGCTAATTTTTCAGCAAAGTGATTTTTAAAATACAAAATAAAGGTTAAGATTTTAGGAGCATAATAGATGCTATTGTTTTTTGACAAAAATAGGAGCACTATGTTTTCTTGCTCTCTTTATTACCCTTAATATCCACCATTTTGAAAATAAATCTGTAATCTAGAAAGTATATTTAGAGCACTATGACTCTTTTTCTTGTTGCATCCTCAAATTTTGAGCATAACTATCTTCAATCTCTTGTCCAAGATTAGTTTTTATTGATTCCAAAAAAAATAGCCACTTAAGACCCCTTTTGGTCCCTCATTTCCATGCACTTGCCCATGGAAAGATTGTATTTATATGAGATTGAAATATGTCATCGAAGGAAAAGATTGATTGAAAACAGATAAATTAATTCTCTTAAGAAATAAAAAATAAAAAATTGTATTTGTAACAAATATTCACTACTCATTAGTTTACATTATCCTTAAATTCTTGAACGTATCTTCAAAATATATGACAAAGCTAAAGTTTTAAAAAATGGCAATTTTGAGTTTCCTAGTTAGGCCAAGAAGTGGAACACATTACCGTGATGTCATCATAGTGCTATAATAATATTTTATGCTATAGATGAGGATGTTTTTCTATGGATCTACTGTTCTATCTTGAATTAGTTCTCCTCTTTCATGGAATTGGTTAGTGTCCATCCTCTTTCTTTTTACATATACCTACTTCAATTGTTTACGAGTTCAATATTGGTCCTATTTCTAACATATCTTGTGGCCATAATGAGATCATAGTTTATGAGAAATCACCATGAAATATACATATTTTTATGGCTATTAATTGAAAGGAAATGTTATACTTGATTTCTAGCATTAATCCTATTAACAGAGAGGTCATAATTTATTTGATCTATAGTATAAATTTTAACAATATTTTAACATATTAACAACATTGTATAATAACGAGAATAAAAGTATAAAACAATCACATGAAAAATAAAAAATGTAACGCATCTCATGTAAAAAAACTAAAACCAATCCAATCTCAATAAAAAGAAATTACAATACAATATTAAACTTCGAGCCTTTATCTTTAAGATGGAAACTTTCAATCGAAGAAAAATCTATTATGATATTCTTTAGCTATAGCGATCAATTGTTGTTACATCCCTCATGATACTAATCAAACACCAAATGAGATCCATACACTCCTTTGAATTGACTCAACAATTAACTCATGTCTACATGTGTTTACACCAAGTTTTAGTCACAATGAGCATGCACAATATTATAATTAACTAAAAGATAATGTATAGCTTCCACCCTTAGTCAATGCACCCAAAAACACATGTGAAAGAAGAGTGCAAAAAACAAGCTTAGTAGCCACCCTTAGTCAATGCACCCAAAAACATGTCTCCAAGGTGGATGCCTAAGTTTGACTCTAAAACCTTTAATATAATTCAAATGTTATCTCCAATCGTATAACCTTCGTGTTACGTTACGTACCTCCTGCTTGTACGTGGGCTCCCAGCTCTATGTCTCCCTTCCCCCGAATAAGGACATCAGGGCCATCGGGGGGAAACCCAAGATTTTTTTTATTTATTTTTTTATGTTTTTTTTATATGTTCATTTTTATGAGTTTTTTAATGTTTATATTAATATTGTATTTTTTTTAAGAACTTTTTATATGTGATTATTTATTGTATTGTTTAATAGTATTTTTTTATAAATATTATATAGATTTTTTTACATGTTATTATTTTGTATTGTTATAGAATTTTTTATTTAATTATATAATTTTTTTTATTGTTATAATATTATTTATTTTATAGATTTATTAAATTATTATGTTTAAATTTTAAATACATTTATAAAACAATATAATATTATAATTCATTATAATGGTCAATATAATTAATATATACATAATTATCTTTTTTTTTTAGTTATGTATATTGATTTAAATAATTAAATTATATAATATATGTTTAACTTAATTTAAAGTGTATGTGATACTTAAATTATACAAATTAATTTTGTCATTAATACACTTTATAAAAAATAATTTATAAATTAATATTAATATCAAATATTAAATATATTTAAAATTAATATTAATTATATATTGAAATTTATAAATAGAAATTGAAAAAAAAAAGGAAGAATTACTTCCGGTCATCTTAAAAATAAAAATAAAGAAACTACTCATATATCCTCCTAACTATATGGACATCAAACCCTAATGTAGTATTGAAGATATATGTATTAAAAGAAAAGAGTTGTAGGCAAACAAATAAAGAAATAACATGTAAATAATATTAAGAGAATTAAAGCGTCCAAGGGGTTGAGCTTAACTAGTTAAAACACTGGGTTCTCACTGTGGAGACCCAAGTTCAATTCCCAATAGGGACATCTGAAGTGGAATTCTAAGCTGTGACTCTCCATAGGATGGGGAAGGTCTTGGGGTCAATCTAATCAAATATAATAATAATAATCCAAAGATTGTAATGGGGATGGGGCAAAAAAATATTAAGAGAAATAGAGCATTTCCTTTATATTCTTATGGTTGGTAAAGCTAAGCAAGGGAAATTTAGAATCGTGTAAATTTGAACTTCCTCAACATTATTGAAATATTCAATTAAGAAATATCCAACAAATTTTTACTCTTTTTTTTTAATTTCTATTTATAAATTTTAATATATAATTAATTAATTTTAAATATATTTAATATTTGATATTAATATTAATTTATAAATTAATTTTATAATATAAATATCACATACACTCTAATTTAAGTTAAATATATTATATATATAATATTATTATATAAATTTAACTATTTAAATCAATATACATAATTTTTAAAAAAAAGATAATTATGTATATATTAATTATATTGGTCATTTTAATTAATTATAATATTATTTAATTTAAAAATTTACTTAAATTTAAACATTATAATTTAATAAATCTATAAATTAAATAATTTTTTTTTTTGAAACAAAAGTGGTGAGCCTCTGATATGTATACATATAATAAACTTGATTCAAGAGCTCAATAGGGAAAGAATCGGGAAGAAAACCCTATATCCTTGCTCATATACAATGTAAAAAGGAGAAGGGGCATGAGAAGAAGCCCCCCAAATCCAAAGAGATAGATAAGGTTTGCCCGTAGAATGAGCCGCTTAGGGGTCAAAATTGGGATAACAGGTCGGGGCGGGACCGGAGGAAACCATACAAATGGACCCCCACAATCGGTTGTCGTGCAAACTGAGAAGCGAGAATCTGGTTGACAGAACACTGAACAACTGTCACGACCGGGTTTTGGTTATGTTGTACCAGTACTTTGATACCGGTCTGTTGACTTCATGACCAGTTCATAAAGAAGAAAAGTCTCCTATACTGGTGCTATTCGATAAGCTAAGAGGATGACTCCTCTATCGGTCCTAGTATACTGGTGGAAATAAAATGCAAGAGCCAACACCGGAAAGCATGGGGTAGTCAAATTTTTTTGGGTCATACCGAATGCCGTGAGATTTTCCACCCATCCAAAAAGAGCATATTCTGATTAGCAAAAATCAAAGTCAGAATAATTTTACTCGACCATGGCGGCGTCTTCCTGGGTCTGAATTACAGGGGCATTGAAGGCAGGCAGAGATGAGGTAATCCATCCCATGGCTTCATCCTGCATCGGTACGTTGAGGTCTGGAACCCTATCTGTAGCCTGGCTCCTTTCCATAGATTGCGAAGTTGGCACACAGGGGTCAACATTGTCTATTTTCAGGATCTCCATTAGAGCCCCAACTTTAATTTTGACTCTGCGCACAATGTGGTCGTCCAATTGTCTTCCGAATTGATGCAGGTCGTTCTTCACATGGCGAAAGTTTTGTCGTTCGAGGGCATGTTTTTTTCGGTCATAGAGTACCATGTAAGCATGGCTAGATTGAATAAAGTGGCGTGGAAAGAGGCCCCCAAGGAGAGCCGACCCCTTCCATAGATTATATTTTGCTAGGGCTCCATGGAACGAGGCTGGAGCAAGCACATCTTGTCTTACCAACTTGAAGAACACTAATTCAAGCAGAGGGATAGATTGCAAGAGATCTTGAGCATTTGACAGAAAGGAACTGAGAAGTTGGTAGGGATACAGAATCCTTTTGGCTTGAGGGGATAACATCTCCTCACTGATGAAGTCTTTGCCAGCTCTTCTCAATTGCGGATTGTGTAGAAGAAAAAGTTGGTCGAGGTCCTTGTCATTGATGTGTCCATGAAAAGCTGTTGAAGGTTCTGAAATTTGCACTGAAACCCGGTCGTTCCATGGCATATACTCCCAGTGTATTTGTTTGCATCCTCTACAAGAATCGTTCTCCATTTTGCAGAGCACTAAGATACTTCAAAAATTTAAAATTTTCAAAAACTTCCGTTGAGAGTTGTGTGTATAAGAGCAGGATGGTTCCATTTATAAAAAAAAATTACCATCTCAAACTGCAATAAATGGTCGGACTTTAGGATCATGTTTGTGATTCTTGCATTAATTTTGTTGCCATAATGTAGTCAAGGGGATGTGTGAGAAGCCTAAATCTGTTTTGGCCCGTGTGAAGTGATGTTATGGAAATCCCCAGGTACATCACTTTAAAGTTCCATACATGGCATCTACAAAATGCATTTAAAAGCATAAATGCAAGTGTCCTGTCAGCCTTCTTGTTCACAGGCACCGGTTGAATGCTTACATGTGAATATTTAATAGGAATTAGCTTGTGATAAGAGTGTTGTACTTTCCTTTTGTACTAAATCGAGCAATTTAGGAAAAGAAGATAGTTTAGTAGGAATTGCGACCGACTCCACTAAAATGCCATCGCAGCCCATATTTACTAACATGACAGCAACGAAATTGCCCTCTCTTAATGTGTGACTGACAATGTAGTCCGGGAAAGTGTTGAGAAGATCCAAGGTGTGCTTCAGAACATGAGATAGCTGCCAGGTCTTGGATCTTCTCGAGGTAATGGAGTTGATAATAACTAATGAATCACCTTCTATGTGTATATTAGAGAAGCCACACTTCTTTGCTAACACCAAACCGGCTAGTAAGGCATTTGCCTCCGCCAAGTTATTCGTACCCGGAGGGATGGGTGAAGCTTGGAAAGCAAACATTTTGCCAAATTGATCTCGAATGCAAACTTTGATTCCCAACTTCCCTGGGTTTCCACGGGAAGAGCCGTCGAAGTTGATCTTAAAGAAATTAGGTGCTGGGGGTACCCATTTTATGGATTGAGGACCAGTTCGGGGGAATCCCAATTGGCAAAATAATACCATGCCATAGTTTTGCAATTGCCTTATCCCATCAGGTAAATGACTGGATGTCCTTGGAATTAGTGAGAGAAGAATTAATGATTTCTGTAATCGAATTTTCCAAGTTGATCAAAACTTGATCTAGAGATGAGGGTGTTTTTCTGAAGATTCTTTTATTCCTTTCCCACTAAATGGCCCAAATAATGTGAGCAGGAGCACATTTCCAAATGCCTGAGAAGGTTGATGTAGAAAATAAAAGAGGCCAAGAGTTAAACATATCCCACAGTGATTTCGGAAAGGGCAACATAACTTGGAGTTTATTCATGATGAAGAACCAACATTGGGAGGAAAAGGAGCAGTGTAGAAATAAATGATCAATTGATTCTTCCTCTAAGTCACAAAATACACAATTGAAAGCTTGTGTAATGCCAAGTTTTACTAATCTCTCTACAGTTAGGATTCTTTTATTCAGAGTTAGCCACACAAAACACCCTGCTTTTGGTAAAACAATGTCATTCCAACAGAAAGAGTATGCCCGACTACTTACCTTGCTGTTGCAACCCTGTTGTAGGGCATTGTAACCTTCTTTAATCGAATATTGCCCTGATTTTGAAGCTACCCAAAATAACACATCATCTTTGTTAGACATGATAACTGTCATATTCAATAAAATATTAGCCAATGAGGAAGATTGTTGGATGGATATTGGGAGAAGAGTGGGATCTTTCAAGATTATTTTCCCTGAAAATATTTCTATAGCAGACACATAATCACACAATTTTGTACCCCAATGAGTTATAGTTGTGTTCATAATGTCTTCCATGTTATCCAAATGAGCAATAGAAGGATGCCCACACCATGAGTTTGTCCAGAAGTTAGCACTGAGACCATTATTGATTTCCCATGAAATGTACTTGGATATTAGATTCCTTGAATCCATCATGAAGTTCCAGGTAGCAGACCCCTTTGGAGGGTCTAAAATTGTCAGCACTCTTGATGGTTGAGTGTTGTCCAAATATTTAGCTTGCGTAATCTGGCACCATTTGGAGACAGGATTAGTGTACATTTTCCAATTCAGTTTCCCTCCAAAGGCCTTGTTGCGATGCTTCAAATTGTGAAGTCCCACTCCCCCTTGGGATTTTTGGCATGACATATTTTCCAGAGAGGTTAAGGGGATTTTCCTTTCATTTGTCATATTACTATTCCATAGGAAATCTCTAACGAGTTTCTGCAATTGTTGGATGACGGATGAGGGAGCTTTGAGGACAAACATGTAATAGTTCGGTATCGCTGTTAGCACTGACTTGATAAGGAGGATTCTTCCTGATAGTGAAAGCCACCTTACTTTCCAAGCTGAGATTCGCGCTTGGATTCTACCAATGACAGCAGACCAATCAGACGGTTTGTTTGATCCCATAAAAAAGGGAATGCCAAGGTAGGAGGATGGCAATTGGTCCATTGAGAAGCCCAAGGTCTTGCATATTTTTATTGACAAGATTGAAGGTGTGTTGAAAATGAAAATCTTAGACTTGGTAGCATTTATTTTCTGACTCGAAGCAAAAGAATAGATATCTATTGTTTGCTTGATGAGCTTGGCTTCTTTTAGAGAAGACTTACCAAATAACAATGTATCATTAGCAAAAAGAGAGTGAGTTACTATTATTGGAGTACCTGGAAGAGTGACACCAAGCCAAAGCCCTTTTGAAGATTGAAAATTGATGTATCTGCTTAAGGCATTTGCCATGAGAATGAAAAGAAAAGGCGACAAAGGGTCGCCTTGTCTTAATCCCTGTGTACCCTGAAAAAACCCTGAGGGATAACCATTTATTAGAATAGAAAAATTAGCGCCTGAGATGCAAGTTTTGATCCATTTGCACCATTTGTCTAAGAAGCCAAATTTTTATAATACTTTAAAAAGAAAATCCCACTTAACCCGATCATATGCCTTCATCATATCAAGTTTAATAACAAAATTTTCTTGTTGGCTTTCATGGACAGAGTGTAAAACCTCATGCGCTACTAGGGCTCCTTCCATAGTCTCCCTACCAGGGACAAAACCCCCTTGTTCTTCCGAGATGATCTTAGGTATAAGGTAGTGCATTCTAAGGTAAATGGCCTTAGTTACAATCTTATATATTGTGTTACAAAGAGAAATAGGTCTGAACTCTGCGAATGATGAGGGGGAAGGGGTTTTTGGGATGAGAACAATATCCCAACACTTTTGAAAAAAGAGGGCGGTGAACCCATTCGGACCTGGGGCTTTATCTGAGGAAAGGGAAAATACCACTTTGTGGACTTCCTCCATAGTGAAGGGGGCCAGTAGGGCTCTATTATCCTGGTCGGAGATCAAGGGTGGGATACATTGCAGTAGAAGCTCAACATTATCCTTCTAGAAAGGATCTAAATTAGAGGGTGGGGGGGCTAGGAGATTCTTAAAAAACTTAACTCCATGTTCTTGAATATCTACTAAATTTTTAATCAATACCCTTGAGTCCTCATGCTTGATTGAGAATATAGCATTGAAAGCTTTTCTTTGTTTTGTGGAAGCATGAAAGAATTTTGTATTCTTATCTCCCTGCTTCAGCTAGAGCTCTCTTGATTTTTGTCTCCAATATTCTTCTTCTCTCTTATAGACTTCTTCCCACTCACTTTGAAGACCCTTCTATTTAGAGTGCAAGAACTGATCCAAGCCCTTGGAAATTATGTTTTGGTTAACTTCTTCCATTTTTTGGGCAATGAATTTTTTTTAGCAAAAACATTCTTAAAGATCTTTCTATTCCATTCCTTAGCCTGGACCTTAATAAACTGAAGTTTCTTAAAAAAATTGAACATATTTGTTCCACTACATGCAAGGGCAGATACCCACCATTGTCTTAATAAAGCCTGAAAATGTTGATGTCTAAACCACATATGCTCAAACTTGAAGGAGGAGCCAAAAACCAGCATGGGGTTTTGTGTTTGCCATTCAAGGACAATTTGGACTGGGAAGTGATCTGATTCAGCAATAGGGAGAATGTCTGAGTAATAACTGACCCAATTAAGGCGCCATTATAAGGGAATGAAAAACCTGTCGAGTCTCTTTGCAATCTGAAGGAAGCCTGATCTCTTGTTAGTCCAAGTGAAGAGACCATTATCGGGGATCACATCCAATAAGTTGTTTTCTATGGAGAAACTTAGAAAATCCTGCATAGATCGTGGGGGTGGGTAGATTCCTCCTTGTTTCTCCTTATGAGACAAGATTGCATTAAAATCTCCTCCAATGATGAAGTTTTGTGCTTCTTCTTGTTGGAGTAACAGATTCAGTTTGTCCCATAGGTCTTTCTTTTCCTGAGTGGGGATGGGGCCATAAACATTGAATACCGTAAAGTTGAATACCGTAAAGGTCATGTCATAGCATACTGCTTTCACCATTTGCCAGTTATGATCTTGTTCTAATAAGTGAACTTAAACTTTTTTAGGATTCCATAACATAAGCAATCCTCCCAAGGTCCCAACACCTTGCATGTGGGCTGATCCAAATTGTGTCCATTTAGCCATTGTTTTGTGATACATTTCCTGTGATAGCTTCGTTTCTTGGAGTAAAAAAATGTCAGCCTTTGAAGAATCAAGGTGATATTTGATTCTCCCTCTTTTGTTAGGGGCATTAATGCCCCTGACATTCCAAGAAATAATATTATAACATTAAAAAATTATATATAATTAAATAAAAATTTCTATAACATATAAAAAAATTGTATATAATATTTATAAATAATAATAATATTATTAAACAACACAATATATCAAATATAAAAATTCTTTAAAAAAAAATACAATATTAATATAAATATATTAAAAAAACTCATAAAAATGAACATATAAAAAAAACATTAAAAAAATTAAAAAAATCTCGAGCTTCACCTCGACGGTCCTGATGTCCTTATTCCTGGAGAAGGGAGACATGGATTTGGGAGCCCACGTATAGGTGAGAAGTACGTAAGGTAGACTAGGGGGCTAGGGGCAATCTGCTACCTTCATAGCCAGTGTCGATCAAATGGACGAGTCTATTCTGGCTCTAAAATGACAGTACAGATTGACTAGCATGCATGTTATTCACACTTTTACACCATCGATTTTGCAATAAACGACTGTGATTGACTAACACGTTGCTATCACGCTGTACGAAAGGTTTGTTTTGGAGCTAGAATAGCTTCGGCCCTATCAAACTTGGGTGTTCATTAAAGCAAATCAAACTTCCTAAAGTTTAACGATGTCGATTTATTCTTGTAAGTGCCATATATCTGGGTGGGTCATGCAGGTATCTATTTGAACAAGCCTATGTCATTCACATTGTACCTATTTGTTGAATAGCTTTAACTCTTATGTGATGTGCCCATGGAAAGCATATTTTCTATAGTTGAATGTTGTTTATTCTAATAAGAGATGGGTTCTTTGAATCATTATCCATGAAACATGGTTTAATGAGTTTGACTAGAAAAATACATAGTTGAATTCTAATAAAAATATCATAAGTTAATAATGTGTAATAGAGACTTTCTAGTAGTCATATAGAGGAAATGGTCTTATAGTAGAGCACCAAAACTTCATGTCTCCCCAAATCTTATGTGGGTATTTCAAATCACTCTCAATTTTGTACAATAATTTACTTGTCAAGTTTCCCACTTATAAAATTTGGTTTTGGGTCCACATGCTAAGAAATGATGACAAATTAGCATGTTTTTTTGTTGAGGTGTCCAAAATGATCCCAAAAAAAGTAAGAGCAATTTGTGCACTAAGTCATGTTTAATTGTGTGTTAATGTGACACATCACATAATTGATTTTTTTTGGATTTAAGGAAATATTTTTTGGTGATAAGTATTGACATGACTATCTAAGTACTCCACTAGGGGGCTCATTTTGATCAACTCTTATAACCACTATAGGATCCTGCTCCACTATAGTGCCCTCTCCCCTATAAAAAGGAACATGTTTTATGTTCAATGTTCATCTATGCAATTTTTATTTTTAAATTGTATTATTGCATTGAAAGAAAAGTGTCTAATATGTATGTTTTCTAGGGGTATATATTGGTGCACAATAGAATTTCAATTTTGTTTTCAAATTGTAGTATTGGATTGAAATAAAGTGTCAAACAAGTACGTTTATTAGGGTTTACATTGATGCATATAATACAATTTCAAAGTGGTTTGCAATAATTTCATGTCGTTTCTTTTTCTTATGTATATTATATTTGCACTAATTATAATATGATATAGAAGATTTTGTATATATTTTTTATCTTATTTCTAATTATGCCTTTCGTATAGATCGAAACTTACCTTAAGACCTTCACCTTTCATGTGTGTGCTTTGTTTTTGCACATCATTTTTTAGTTTTAGTTTCTACTTTATGTGTTTTATTACCACATTAGGCTTGGTTGCAAAAAACTAAGCTATCATGCCCCTCCCTAGTCAACATTATGGGGAGGCAAGGGGTGACAATAAATATTGCATACTAATGCTCCTCTGGTTTCATGTTTTCAATGAGCTAGTAGGTAATAGATAAATACATATTGGTAAAATGAAACATTTACTTTTTATAAGACAAGTCTTAAATGCTTTTGCATGGAAATCAACTTTCTATAATATATCTACAAATATATATTTATGGAAGCAACCTTTGCTAATTCATTGGATTCATATCTCTTCTTGATCTTGACTAAATTGAAGTGCTTTTTTTAATCTTGATTCCATAAATGTGCTTCAAATAATCCTTGTAGAATAGTTACAATTTCCTTGATCAACTTAGTTGGACCCTTTATTCATAGACATCACTCTTTGGACCCATCTTTATGAGAATATTTATCTCCTTTAAGTAAGATATGTTTTCTTATGAATTTTCTGCTTTCTCTACTTTTGAAAGAACATCTTATGTACATGGGTACTTAATTTTCAACCTAGTTGTCAAAACTCATCATTATGACTATCTAAATAAGTTATGGTTATGAAAGGGTGTTGGTCCATTTTTTTTTGTTTGTGTTAGTTTATTGTAAGTATCATCTAACATCTAGAGTGAGATATTTTAGAGTTGTTTACTTTAATCAATGAATTTTTCATTTTTATCAAGTTGTTATTTACTTAGTCTCCATTTCAGTGACTCGCATGATAACCTTCTTAAAGTGTTTTTATTTACACACAAACTTTGTATCATAATATATTATCATTTTTTTACTTTGATTTGAATTATTTTATAGATTTATTTTGGTTTTGCAAAGCTTCTTGTTGACTTTCACAATTCACAATATCAACATGAATCACATTATTATTAGTGAAATATAAGATTTTGACAAATAAATTTGAATGTGTTGCTCATCAACTCTATGGAAATTGAATAAAGGTATGGACATAATAGTCCTTTCATGACCCTCTAGATGAATCAAACAGATGGATAAGATGAAGAGTGGTCCAATTATTAATAAGTAACATTTAAAGCATATTACTGAATAGTTCACTAAGATTTGTAAATTTCCTAGGCCCATAAGGTTTAAATTATTTCTTGTCATTTTTGTTTTGAAAGTTGTCACTCTTTTAAAGTTTGGAGGGATAGGAATTGGTAGAGAGGCCCCATGGTTTAAAATATTAAATGTAAGAAAATTAAGTTCTGTAGACACCTAAATATGTCCACTTAATTAAATGAATATTTAGTTTTTATTTGATTATTTAACCATCAATCAACAGTTAATTAAATTAATATTTAATTAATTCATCCTCAACTTCTTCTTCTATTAACTAAATAAATTATTCAATTTACTTAAATTAATTCATTAAACCACACTCTAACAATTAAATAAATGAATAAAGCATATTTGTTTAATTTTACCCCTTTCCTTATTGAAATAAATAAATAAATATTTATTTAAATCTCTAAGCTCCCCCCCCCCCAAACTTGCATTTTCCTACAAATGCAAGTTGCACAACTATTTTAAATAAATAGATTATTTATTTAAAATCCTATTTATCCTCACCCACTTGAAACCTTTAATGGCTTCCCTTAAAGTCTTCAAACTTAATGACTTCCTTCTAGAGTCTTCTCAAGCCTTTAACAGTTTCCCTTAGAGTCTTCAAACTTAATGGCTTCCTTCTAGAGTCTTCTCAAACCTTTAATGGTTTCCCTTAAAGTCTTCAAACTTAATGGCTTCTTTCTAGAGTCTTCTTAAGCCTTTAATGAATTCCCTCAAAGTCTTCAAGCATTTAATGCTTTATCTTCCTTTTTCTCATGTAAATAAATTAAGATTTATTTAAATAAAATCCAAAATTCACAGTCACGTTTAAATAAATTAAATTTATTTAAATATCTATCCAAATGCAAATTACATCATTTAATTGAAATAAATAATTTTATTTTAATTGAAAATCTCAAAATTCCTCCCACTTGCATTCTCCTACAAAATCCACTTGCATGCCTAAATCCCTTCTAGATTCTGCTAACTCCTTCTAATTAGCCTAATCCTATCCTAATCATTGTCACATTCCTAAATAAAAGGAAGTCACTTCTCAGAAACCTCCAAAGTCTTCAATAACCATTAAAGGCTTTATGTCTTCAAATGGTTAGCCTCTAAAGTCTTCCAAACCATTAAAGGCTCTTACATAACCATTTATGGTTAACTCACCTTTTATCTTTGGTTAGAGACTTTCCTCTAACTTAACCATCCTTTTGACTCATGGGTATCTTCAAAGCATTTATTTTTTTGACTAAGGTAACCATTTAACCCTTGCACATTCATGTATCCCTTGGATAAAAGGAATATCCATTAACCTAACCCTAACCCAACCTCCTAGGGTAACCATTGTGTCCCCTCAATCATTTAATGCTCCTTATCTCTCCTCTCAAGCCTCGTCATGGTGACACTTGTCAACATGGGATTGGATTGAAAGTCTCACATGGATTGAATATCTTTCAATCCTAACCCTTTTTAAGATTGCTCAATCTTAACCTTTTATTTCCCCATTTCTTCTATAAATAGAACCCTTATCCTCAAGCAAAACAGAAAGCATTAGAGTATTGTTACTACACTGGTATTAGCATAGAGATTTCTCATAGCATCACTATCTACACTTGCATAGCATTTGTTTATCATATCCAACCATCTTGAATCTCCATATGGCATCCATGGCTAGGGCTAAAAGATGAGAGCTACACTCATTTGGGACTTAGAGAGGGGAGAAACAAGCGATAAGCATCAAAAGGCATCATGGAAGTATATTAGGGAGGCTCTTCTCTTTTCTTTTGTTTTGTTTAACTTCTTTCATGCTTTTTTTAATCTATTTTGATATGTTTGGAATGGTTTTTAGTTCTTTTTTTTGGTTTTATGGTTGAAACTAACTTATTAACATTGAACTTTGTTGTTGCCTTATCCCCATTTCCACAACATCATTTGGTGAACCCAACGTGAATCGAACACGCAACCTTCCGATTTCAAATCTTTTTTTTTGTGTTTCCTATAATTTTCACACACAGGTTGCACTTTAGTGCTTTTGTCTCGCATTTTGGCGCTATCGACAGAAGAGTTTTAGCACTTTCGTCCGCATTTTAGCGCTTTCGCCATAGTTTTAGTGTTTTTGCTATAGTTATAGCGCTTTTGTTTATTAATTAACACTTTTGTAATAATCTAGCGCTTTTGCACTCTTTGTCTGTTAGTCCTTAAATTTCGTCAAAACTATTTAAATAACACTATTGTTCATAGTTTAGCGATGTTGTTCATATTTTAGTGCTTTTGCTAGTTGTTTTTATGCTTTTATAATTACTTTGGCGCTTTTGTCCGAAGTAGCACTTTTGTAACAAAGAGTTCGAAAAAAAAAATTGTAACCGAAAAATTAAAAACTTAGGCTTGTAGAAGCCCACCAAAAATATTTTTATTCACTAATTTTTCTTTTTTGCAGGTTACTAACAAATTTCTTGTAGGATTCGAGGAGTTGGAATTAGGAAATTTAAATTTCTTTCTAGCTTCTTTTTTTTTAAAGTTGGATAAAAAGAATTCACTTTCCTTTGTTTTAAAACGAATCTCATCTTTTATTTTGGGCTAAAATCAACAACATCTTCATTTGAGTTTAAGAAGAATATCATTGTGAGCTAAAAAAAACAACAAATCAAACAAACTTTGCTTTCTTCCAAGTTAGGACAAACATTTCAATTTGGGCTTAAAACAAACCGACGATCTTTCATTTCTTGCAAGGATAAAATTCACAATCAATCTTTAGTTAAAAAGAACAATCAAAACTTGTCCATTTTTTTATTTACAAAGCGATTTTACTTTAAGCAAACGTGCTTTCAATTTTGTTGACCAGGATTTTCACTTTCCTAGTTAGAAAACAAATTGCTTTGTGGAATTAAAAAGAACATCATGTATGTTGGAGCAACATCTCCAAATAGAAAATAGATCACATTGCGATAAAAAGTTTAAAAAGAACAATTGTTTTTTGTGATTGGAACGCTTGTGCAAAACTGTAGAGTGGTCCCATTTCTAACACACACTATCCTCTCCCTTGGCTCTCGTGGTCCTAAGTGCAAGAGAAAAGTGTTAGTAACGCTCTAAATTATCTATTTTTAAGAGAGACCTGCTAAGAGACACATCACTCACATCACTCTTGGGAACGACCTTGCGCAGTAAATCCTTCAAACCGCTATAGAAATCAGGTGAGAGCAAAAGTTGTAGCCTTGGGTGTAGATGTTCCTACAATGTAACTTGTCAAAAGGACATATGGGCCCCACCACAAGTTACAAGGCTCTTAAGTGAGTCACTGCAGAATGAACTTACGTCCAAAAACATCGAACATTACTAAAAACCTCTTATTTTAGAAGCCCACCCATTCTATTGATTGAGGATATTTGTGAAAAGTTCAGTGCAAGAGCATAGATGGTTTTGCTCCCAAGATAATCACCATACATATTTCCTTGAGTAGAAATAGGGATTTTTAAAAAGCTACTTGTAGCTTGATGAAAGTAGTGACTCCCCCATCATAGGGATCATATATTTGTTATGCTCGCACAAGGCTTAGTATATCACATCCTTACCTGTCACGACGGGATTCATAAGGTATATAGTACCAAAGTCGAAGAAATATCAAGATGTGGGCTGAAAATATCGCAATTGGCCATGACCTTAGGGATAAAAAGTGTTTGAGTTATCTTCGTCTTGTTTCAGACCAGTAGTAATTTGGGTCGACTTCAGGCTTTGGGAACATAAAATACATTTGTAAAAGGGTCAAAAAGTTCATGATTGAGTTGATTTAGACCCACACCTGTTGTGCCTTTATTGAAAAGAGGCAAGATTATTGTTCTTGTGTGCTTGTTGTGTTTTCTTGTCAAAGAAATTCAAAACAAATTGAAACAAAGTATCCATCCAACAAATCTACATCAAACATTGATAAACAAAACAACATCAACAAGTGAAACTATTGGTGTAAATAATTATTCATCATGGATATTATTACACTTTACTTAAGTTTACTTAGGTACATGAATTTCATAGTAGTTTGGGTATGAGACACTTGGGTGTTTGTGCCACATTGGGATAGTGTGTGTAGGAGAATTTCCACCTTTTGTGGACTTATCTTATTGTTACATTCCACATTCAATGGGTGATCCACCTCATGTGGAATATTATATTGTTTCTCCTACCTACCCACACCTATTTCCTACCTACCCTTGTTTCTTATTGAGCCACATGTCATGTCTGTGTGTTCACATATCCATATAGCCTTGCCGATATAAGCATGCTCATATTCATTGTATGTAATGATTAATGTTTTAGTTGATCAGTATTTTCATCTTGATAGAATACAATTTATTTCTATTATCTATTTTGTTCTCTCTTATTTGTGCTTTCCATTGCCTCTAGATCTTGGCAAAATCTCACATGGTATCAGAGCCATGCATAAATGTGTACAATCTAAGTCTCAACTAGAGATGCACCATGTCTCACAAGATATTCTTAATCTACGTGTACAACAGGATTACATCAAATAGTCAACAATGACAAGATACAAAGAGGTGTGACACTTTATGATGGTGCGAGTACAACATTACTCTTGCAAGAGCATACAACATGATAGTGCAAATCGGGAAACATGAAAATGATGCCACCAACAAAGAAGCCCTGTAGAATACTGCAGATGAAGATGCCTTTGAATGAAATTTCACCAAGAGATATAAATGAACAACTGACCCCCCATAAAAAGATCATGTTGGCACTTGTAAATAATGGCAAAGTGGACTTCTAATTTCAATGATTATAACTTCTCAAAATGAGATATACGAGACTTTAACAAATACTGCTAGTGATCTAAACTGAGATCCAAGCAAAATACAAGTACCAAATAAGCCAAAAAATGACCAAATACTGAAAGTACAATTTCTACTCACAATCACTACAAACTAATGATAGATTATAAAAGTAGAAAAAAAATTATGCACTTTAAAAAAAACGACACCTGAAAAAGAGTCCATATGAGCCCAAACGAAGCCTCCAAAGTTGTAAAAATCGGGATTTCACGATTTTAGAAAAACTTGTATCCAAAAATCAGAAAAATCTTGCACCACTATACAGATCATGAAATTCTACCCCAAAACAAAAAAATTTGCTCGAAAAAAGGAGTCCGGATGAGTAAGATATCACTATTTGAAAATTGCCTACAAAGTTATACTTTCTGGAAAATTTCCACCGCAGCTTCAAACTTCAAATGTCTCTAGATTTGGCCTCCGAAGTCCGATTTGGATGAAAGAAAAAGCAAAACTGACTCTTTTGGACCTCCTCAATCAAATGGTAACTTCAAATTTGATCCATCAAGCTTCAATAATAACCTGCAATAGAAAGCTCCAAAATATACAACCCCAAATAGCATCAAATTTCTCTCAATTGACAAACCAATGACACTCTAATGGCTTTGATACCATGCGAGACGTGGACCAACTCTAATACCATGTGAGACATGGACCAGCTCTGATACTAGTATTTCTGTCATTTACGAGTATCCAGATGATGCTCAAAGCTGGTTGTCTCCATGCCTGATCTTCATTTTGTTGCAACAAGTGATTCATTGTCATCGACATTGGTACCTGGTTTTGTCACACTTTAACATTATTGGTGCAACATTGTCTCTCTTTATTCCTTATGGGGAGGTATTTTGGTAATCATCTTTGGACCATCCTTGCAGGAGATTCGACATTGAGGAGGGGCTTCATGGTCTCTCTTCTCTCTTATGGGGGGGACATATTTTGTTCTTTTTATTCATCATTGAGAGCATTGTGTGCTTTCATCATCTATTTTTTGGGAGAAGGTTTATTCCCATTGGGTTTTTCTCTCTTTCTCCATTTATGGGAGATTGCATTTGCATTTGTTCATGGGTACCTAACATGGCCTAGCTGCCGGGACTCATCTTACATTGCTTAGTTGCATTGTAGACTTTAGTGCATTCCCCTAAGTTGCAGTTAAGGGGGGGTGTTCGTGTAAATAATTATTCATCATGGATATTATTACACTTTACTTAAGTTTACTTAGGTACATGCATTTCATAGTAGTTTGGGTATGAGACACTTGGGTGTTTGTGCCACATTGGGATAGTGTGTGTAGGAGAATTTCCACCTTTTGTGGACCTATCTTGTTGTTACATTCCACATTCAATGGGTGATCCACCTCATGTGGAATATTATATTGTTTCTCCTACCTACCCACACCTATTTCCTACCTACCCTTGTTTATTATTGAGCCACATGTCATGTTTGTGTGTTCACATATCTATATAGCCTTGCCTATATAAGCAGGCTCATATTCATTGTATGTAACGATTAATGATCCAGTTGATCAGTACTTTCATCTTGATAGAATATAGTTTATTTCTATCATCTATTGTGTTCTCTCTTATTTGTGTTTTCCATTGCCTCTAGATCTTGGCAAAATCTCACAAAAACAAAGTATCATTTTACATGACCATCACTCATATCTTGAGGAAAAGGAGTCTTCATCAAAAGACCAAATTGAAGAAGAGACAACTTGGTTCAAAAGCCTTTATCAAGAAAAGGAAATTTTTCTATATCAATAGACAACTATTTCTCTCACATAGGGTATTCTTGCGTCATATGCACTTGTACCTACAAGGCAAAATCAATGAATTTGACAAAGAGCCTTTGAGCAATAGAGCTTTCACTCAGTATAGGGCTTTTGATTATCACAAAAACAAAGGGGGCAAGATTAATCCTGCTTTCTTTCCTAAAATGTGTATCACATACAACGAAGGTCGAGGGGAACCACCAACCCCTGTAAGAGAGGAAGAAGTAGAAACCCCCTTCATAATGGAAGAATTTTATTGAGACATATACTATCCACTTTCACATTCAAAAATCACAAATCCATTCAAACTCTCAAACACAAAGAGGTTTTGTCCTTAGTTCTTTTAGATATTTCTTAAACAAACCAACAAATCATTTTAGAGTGTCTCTACATCTAGGATCAATCATCCTGAGAGGCATTTGTACACAGGTTAAAACTAGTTTATGAGTGCATCCTCTCATTACTAGGTAGCTTGGTTTGTAGCACATATAAAACCTTGCTATATCTCATCACATCAAAATTGTTGAAAAACACAAGAGCAATTCACAAAGAACTCTATTGACATCCAACCTTCAGTGTTAGAGATCTATCTTCCACCAAACATTTCACAAAACTTGTCTTCCATCAAACATTTCATCACCACCTCATAATCACTTTCACAAACATCAACTTTTAAAAAATGGCTCAAACAAGATAATGAGAAACCGACAACCTAAAATTGAAGAGGAGGAAGAAAACCTCAATGACTATCATGAGGCCTTTGGAGGAGGCACTAATGATGAAGATCCCAACATGCCAACTCCAAAAGATATAGAAAGAGCACAACATAATCCCAAATTCAACAAACTCTTTGATGAAATCCTTAGAAACAATGCCAACGTTCATTTCTTGAGACTTGCTCAAGAGGGTGCCAAATTACCCTCCAACTTTGATACAATGTAGATATGACAAACATCCGAGCAACATAGCCATCATGATGGTGACCTATGAGGACACATATATAATGCGCCTCTTTCCTCAAAGTTTGGGAGGCACAACCACACAATGGTTTTCACGACTACCAGGTGGCATTAGAACATTTGAGGAACTGGTCCAAAAATTCATCACTCATTATGCACACAACACAGAACAAGATGTCACCATGGCAGATTTGTGCAACACCAAACAAAAACCCGGGGAGTTGTTCTTAACTTTCCTACAATGGTGGAGGCGACTATCTAGCAGATGCTCCCTTCATCTAATTGAGCAAGAACTAGTGAAAATTTTCATTTCCAACTTAAATGATGAATGGAATTTCATTTGGACATGAAGGGTACAGAATCATTCGAAGAAATGATCACTCAAGGACTAAAATGTGAAAGAGCCCTCATCAAAAAGGGACTTATCAAAATTTACAATGAACCAAAAGATGGTCCTCATCCACATTGTAATAGTGAGAAACCCAAATTTTGGAATATAAACAAGAATGTTGTCAATGATGGGATAGTGGATGCAAGAATAGTAAAAATTGCACAACCTGTGGTCAGGTTTGCCGGACAAAATCCCCCTCTTAACAACAACACCATCAATAATCCACAAAATCAAGGTCTCTATACACAACAAGAGGAACCAAAACAAAAGCAACAAAACTACAAGCCAAAACGCAAATATACACCCTTAGGGGAACCTATTGAAATGATCTTACATCAATTGGTATCCTCCCGATGCTCTGCAAAAAGGATTAGAAAATCTGGTTTGATGGCAACACACACAAGAACACAAGAAGCAAACATTAGTGTTAGCAACCAAGGATTATTCTAAACAGGCATATCAAGAGAGATATTAAACATGAAATAAAAAGCACACAAACATAGAATAAATAAACTATGCTCCTCCAAATGCTAACCAAGATGCTCATAGTTGCTCCTCCCTTGTTCCTCTCCTCTCCAAGTTCCACATGAGTGTAGCTCTCAGCTTTTAGCACTAGCCATGGATGCCATATGGAGATTCAAGATGGTTGAATACGATAAATAAATGTTATGCAAGTGTAGATAGTGATGCCATGAAAAAGCTCTATGCTAATACCAGTATAACAACAATACTCTAATGCTTCCTTCTTTGCTTGAGGAGAAGGGTTCTATTTATAGAAGAAATGGGGAAATGAAGGGTTAAGATTGAGCAATCTTAACAAGGGTTAGGATTGAAAGATATTCAATCCATGTGAGACTTTCAACCCAATCCCATGTTGACAAGTGTCACCATGAGGAGGCTTGAGAAGAGAGATAAGGAGCATTAAATGCTTGAGGGGACATGATGGTTACCCTGGGGGGTTGGGTTAGGGCTAGGTTAATGGATATTCCTTTTATCCAAGGGATAAATAAATGTGCAAGGGTTAAATGGTTACCTTAGTCAAAGAAATAAATGCTTTGAAGAGACCCATGAGTCAAAAGGATGGTTAAGTTAGAGGAAAGTCTCTAACCAAAGGTAAAAGGTGACTTAACCTTAAATGGTTATGTAAGAGCCTTTAATGGTTTGGAAGACTTTAGAGGTTAACCATTTGAAGACATAAAGCCTTTAATGGTTATTGAAGTCTTTGAAGGTTTTTGAGAAGTGACTTCCTTTTATTTAGGAATGTGACAATGATTAGGATAGGATTAGGCTAATTAGAAGAGTTAGAAGAATCTAAAAGGGATTTAGGCATGCAAGTGGATTTTGTAGGAGAATGCAAGTGGGAGAAATTTTGGGATTTTCAATTAAAATAAAATCATTTATTTCAATTAAATGGTGTAATTTGCATTTGGATAGATATTTAAATAAATATTAATTTATTTAAATGTGAATGTGAATTTTAGATTTTATTTAAATAAATCTTAATTTATTTATATGAGAAAAAGGAAGATAAAGCATTAAATGTTTGAAGACTTTGAGGGAAACCATTAAAGGCTTAAGAAGACTCTAGAAGGAAGCCATTGAGTTTTAAGACTTTAAGGGAAACCATTAAAGGCTTGAGAAGACTCTAGAAGGAAGCCATTAAGTTTGAAGACTTTAAGGGAAGCCATTAAAGGTTTCAAGTGGGTGAGGATAAATAGGATTTTAAATAAATAATTTATTTATTTAAAATAGTTGTGCAACTTGCATTTGTAGAAAAATACAAGTGGGTGGAGGATAAAGGTGATTTAAATAAATGTTAATCTATTTAAATGTGAGAGATGGGATTTTTGGGGGATTTAAATAAATATAAATATTAATTTATTTAAATGTGTGAGAAGATTTAATTAAACAAATATGATTTATTTATTTAATTAATGGTTTGAATTTGGTTAAGTGAATTAAATCAAATAAATTGAATAATTTATTTAATTAATAAGAGAAGAGGGTTAAGATAAATTAATTAAATATTAATATAATTAATTATTGATTGATGGTTAAATAATCAAATAAATACTAAATATTCATTTAATTAAGTGGATAGATTTATGTCACCTCCAATCTTGTGACCTTACCAAAAACATCCAATTATGAGCCTCGGGTCAAGCCTCCATGATGGTGAGATCATGAACATTATGAATTTCACCAAGGAAGAGGGCATAAAACAAGCAATTGCCATCGACTGAAAGATCTTGTTCAAGATCTTATTGATAGAGGAGAAATTGAAATTGAGGGACATGACCCAAAAACATCCAATGATGATCACTTAATGTTCAAGAATCCACTTCCATCACATGATCAAAGGGGTCCTTCCACCTCAGGGAGAAACACATATACTACAACCAATTATACACAAGCTGCATACAATTATACTGTGAATCACCTTTATGACATTCATTAGTAATATGTATCACAAATTTAACTTATAAATAAAAAATAGAATAACTATGGTAACATAGATCAAATAATTGTTTAGAGAATTTTAGATGCTCCAAGATAGCTATGGATATCGATCACTTGATTTCTATAAAGTTCACTTTATTGAGAATACATATAATAAATGGTTGATTATTAAGAATAATTATTGAATACCTCGGAAGTGTTGTGTCTAGCTATAATTATTGAATATTTTGTAATCTTATAAAATAATTTATCTACTTCAATAAATCGGACTTTCCATAGTTGTCACTATAATATTTTGTAATCTTATAAAATAATCATGTAGAAATGTAACTTGAATCTAATATATATTTCAAAATTGTGAAAAATATCCTTGCTTTGCAACTCATAACAACAGAAATCTCCCTCCCATTTTTCCAATACATAAATTTTGCCATTAAAGACGATCGAAGAAAGCCAGGTGGACGAATTGCTTTGTCTAAATTTCCCTAGCAATGGATCGCACATTTCCAACTCCCCTGATTTCAATGGATTTTCTTCCAACTCATGAATCCCCCAATCGTAATTAATTTTCCTCGATCGTGACAAATGAGCGGAGTCTGTCACCACACCTGCATAGCTGCACCACTCTCTCGCCATTTCCACAGATTTAAGAAACTATCTGTGAATTTTAATCGATCGCCTGAAATGGAAAATATAAATTACGTTTTGTTCTATTACCAATTATACACAAGTTGCATATTACTAATGAATGCCATATTAATTTCTTGAGAACATTTTAATTTTTCCATAATATTTTTAAAAGAAGATAAAATGATTAAACCTTTAGCTCATTTAATTAACTTAATTTAACGTTGCAATAAAATCTTCAATTTATTAAATAACATTAATACATAAATTCATTACTTCATTTAGTGAACTAATATTAATTTTCTCTTAATAACAATATTAAATAAGCATTAAACTATACTCAGAAATCACAGACTGTGTACTAACCAAACACGAAGGCTAATAGGCCGAACAACTAAAATGGCCAAGTAAGATTACCGACAAAACAAGGATACCTGACTAGAGACTCGTTCCCGTAGGAACAATGGTCACGTCAAGGGTCTGACTGATAACTCCAAATTTTTAATATTTCCATTGGGTCATAAAGCACACTCAGACCTGAAGATTCAGGTGGAGTCAATGCTCGGTACCTGCAGCTACATCACCGGAAAAAACACACATACATTTTTCCTATGTACACAGGCACACCGGTGGAGGAGATTCGTAGCATTCTGTGTCCCTTTGAAGTGGGTGACAGAAGATCATCCCCTCGCACCCCAAGTAGACTCATACCCAGACCTAAGATATATCTCATACATAAAGTAAATATGTCAGTCCAAGGTCAACATATAATCTAACATCTAAACATCCATAAAGATAAAACACATAACCACCATCATATCATAGAATCATGATAAAGGTCATTACATTAGAGAGTATCATCCAGTCGCGTAAACAACCAAAGAGGTCAACCAGAGTCAAACTAGGTTAAAGAGAATCTGATCAAGGGAGGGGCATTACATCGTACATCGTGTTATTGACTGCTTGGAAAATCATAGTTGTAGCTTGCACAATCAACGGTGTAAAATGTGTGACTAATTTTCGTGTTATGTGCATTCTGTGCAAACATACTATGTTTTTGGAGCCAGTTTAGCTTTTGTCTGTTCAAGTGTATACATTGATTTATAATTCAATTTTGAGGTAGTTTACAAGACATGATTTCAAATATTTTTTGTTTGCCATGTATATTATATTCATATTGATTTATAATGTGGCATAGGAGGTTTCAAGTGTTTTTATCTAATGCACCTTTGATAGTATTTATTAATTAATTAAAAATAAAATACAAGTTTTTTTTTTAATTTTTAATAATTTAATAAATAAATTCAAAGGTACATTCGAGGTGCTACATAAACATTTTGTTTTTATCTCATCTTTTCTACCTTTCATAAATTTATCTTGTTTTGCAAAATTTTTTTAATTATAGTTTTTATTTCATATGTTTTCATCAAAAAAACATAATAGAACACAAAAATCCATGTCCAAAATTCATCCTTATATATGCATGTGAATTTCACTAATAATGCATGAAGTTCCCTCGTCAATTATAATATCCATTAAAAATATTATTATAATTAATATTCTAAGTTATCAAGCATAATAATAATAATAATATTTCTCAACCACATGAATGTATTGTTAGAGATGTATAAAATTATTATATTAGAATAACAATTAAATATCACAATCTCGTAACAATTTTGACAAAAAATGTAGACTTATTTGATGTCCAAAGTTTAGAATATAAGCATCTAAAGTGAGCATAGATAGGTAGTCACTTTTTATTGTCATATGAAACTCATGATATTTTGATCATCTAATTATCTTTTTAATTAATATTTTAAAAAATATAAAACTATAAAAAAAAATTCTAAACATAATTACTCATACATATTAAAATTATATTCTAAGATCTTATTATATTATTTAAATAAAATCAAACTAAAATTTTGATTAGATAAGCTATCATTTACATTGAAAAATAAATATTTCAACACACATAAGATAAAAAAATTAACTAAATTGTCCTTTATTATCTCTTAATATAAGTAAATTGTCTTTGATTATCTATAATTAATTATAACTTAAAAAATTATTATTATATTCACGCACAAAACAAATATCATAAAATTACTATTACATATACAAATACATTTCAAACAAAATATATTAAAATTTTAAAAAATATTAAAGATAATCTCATACAATATAAAATTATAAAAATAAAAAATTACAAGCGTTTTAAATTTTTGAATTAATATACTTTTTAGAAGAATCATTAAAATTTTATTCTTTGAAGAATTAAGTTATAATCTTTTATAAAGTATTATATATTTTAATTCAAAATAATACTATAATATTTTGATGATCAACTATACAAAACTATATAACAAGTCAAAACTGTACAACCAAATAAAAATTTGAAGCTGTGACAAGTTAAAATTTAAAAACCTTCCACGTCGCCATCAATTCCAGTCTGGCAGGTACGAAACGTCCCCATCAATCTACCAACTCCGCACGAGGTTTGACTGAAGGTTTTTATGCGTGCGGCGGCTCCTTCCACTAAAATAACGAAAACCGTTTAACCAGATCAAAGTTGCTAAAGTTAACTGACCAAAGTTGTTAGTGCAAATGTTATCACAATGTTTCGTCCCATGCTGGATAAAGGCCAAAAGAGGATGTCAAGAGTTGAAAGCTTGAAAAAGGCTATAAATTCTGAAAGCACATATAGCCTAGGTAGGAGGAATATTTGATAAAGTGGCATTCAATTTTGGCATGCTGTAGATAATCAATTTCAACGATTGGCAAGGAAGTGACGAAATTTATTGATTTGATTCAACAATTTGGGATTGGGGTGCATTGATTTTGGAATATGTTCATAAAAAAAAGACAAAGACAAAGAATAATTGTGTTGATAAAAGAGTTCTTTCGGTTTTAGGTTGTGGTTTTCTAGTTTTTTGGATTCTGTGGTTGTGGTTTCTCGTGTAACTCTCGTTGCAAATTTTGTTTTTGTGATGTTTTGATGTTGATAATGTGTTGTTGATAGTCTATGACTATGTTAAGGGTCAACGTTCTGGTTAACGCTACTTTACTAATAAAAAACAAAGACAAAGAATAATAATAAGTCTTAATGATAAATTGAAAGAATGATATGAAGATGATTTATTTCTATTTGATTTAGAAGTAATGGAGCTGAGGAAAAATGGGGGTTTAGGTTTGCATTCGTTTTTAGAAAATTGATACTCGGTGTAGCTTGTTATTTCCTTGCATTTGTTAATGTGGGTATTACACAAGAAAGTGTTATAGAGCGTATTATTTCGAGAGGCCAAAATTAGGGCTGACTAAATCAGACATCAGGAGGAGGTGTTTGCCTTCATCTTTTGTTTCTTGTGCCCTATTCTTTGCCGTAATAAAAAAGGAGCACTTTGAACCCCTTAATCTGTACTATTTTGAAAATAAATTAGTAATTTAGAAACATCATAACTATTTACAATTTCTTATGTAAGATCATTTTTTCTTGATTTTAAGAAAAAAGTAGCCACTTAACATCTCTTTTGGTCCCCCATTACTCATGGAAAGATTTTGTTTATAGTGAAATTTATGTGAGATTGAAATAGGGGAAGTGTACAGTAGTCGTTATAGCTAACTTCGCACACCCACAATTCTAAACATTACATCGGATTTTGATGTATTTTTTTGTTGTCTCCAGATGCAACTTAGTTGCTTATAGCTATTGATTTGGCTTTTGGGTGGTAACGGTGCATTGCTCTGGGATCCGTTATGCATGCAAGGGTCAAAAAGCACAAAATATTATAATTAATTAAAAGACAATGTATAACCTCTACCTTGTAGGCACATGGACAATTATAGTGGAAAAAATAAGCTACAATTGTTCTTGCTTTGTAGCCACCCTTATTAAACACCCAAGCACATGTCTCCAAGTTGGACACCTAAATTTGACTCTAAAGCCAAGTTATTACAACTTTAAATATAATTTAAATGTTATCTCCAATCCAAGAACTCGGGTTGACTTGTCTTAGATCACATGTAGAAATTAAATGCATTTCTTAAAAGTGTTTCGTATATTAAATATATTTTCCCAATATTTCTTCCACACTAAATCATGATCCCATTAAATCATGTCCACACTACCATGACCCAAATTTTAAAAAATATTTATCTAATGTGCCACACACATTAAATATATTTCTAAGGATACTTGTAGAACAATAGCCTACGAAAAATATTACACCCCCAAAGTGTGGTGTCCCATTCTGAGATGGACCACAACTTTGCAAAATATTCTATAAGGTGTGCAATACTTTTCCCAATATTTTCCCATTTGTTACATAAGAGGATAAACATAAATAAATAAAAATGATCGTAAAAGGGTAACATCCCCATATCCATCGAACATTATATTAATTTTTATGCTAATGGGCTTCATGAATGAATTATAATATTTGAAAACTACACATCAATTTGCTTCACCCACACCTGAGAAATATGGTTCTTTACCGTGCTTGTGACTCTATGACTATCACAATTAATTGTCCAAAATTTTAGCACACTATCCAAAGCTAGATTTCCACTTTCTAGGCCTATGTAGCTCCTATTTACTCTACCTCTATAATCAAAAGAGAAACCATAACCTCAATCTTGTTCATCCAAATTGCCACAAACTAAACTAGGTAAACATATACCTACTAGTAATGCTTGTACACCATCTCTTGTCCAATAAATATCCATGAATCCCTATATATCCATTATCTAACTCAAAATGTTATTCTTCATGGTCATAAATTAAAAAATCAGACGTGTCTTAAAGATACTAAAAGAACCTCTTCACCATAATCCAATACTTGTATTCATAGGATATTATTTACTTTATTTTTATTTAAAAATTATTTTATTTATATATAAAGTTTAATTTTATTTTGAAAAATTCATTAGAATTTCTTACTTTTGATATTGATGATGTCATTATATGAACATAATTATAAGAACAATTCAAATAATAATAATCAATTAGTCAAAAGAACAATAATTTAAATAATAATAAAATTTTGTTTATACATATAAAGTCAAATTGAATAGAAACACTAATTGTAAACACCTAAAAATGTCTCATTAATATCACATTAATTATTCATCCTATTTAATTAAGTAATTCTTTAATTATTTAATTAAGCTAATTATTCTTCTAAACTGACTCAATCATCACATTCAACATTTATTCCTCCAATTCCCGAAATTCGAATTTCAAATAATTCCATCTAATTTCATTTCTCTCAAATTCACAATTCCCCAAATGTGGATTTCAATTAATTTCATCTAATTCCAAATCATCAAATTCACATTTCACCAAATCTGAATTTTAATAAATTTTAGTAAATTTCATGTGCATTTTAGCATTCGAAAATCCAAATTCAAATCCAAATTGAAAATGAAAAATCAAATTCAACTTCAAAATCCTACAACACATGTTGAAAATCTTAACTGATTGATCAAATTAGTTAACTAATCAGTTAAATTAGTTAACTCATCAATCACTCTTTTCACTCCAAATCACCTTTTCTGACTGATCAATCAATCCACTTATCTCTCCGATCCATTCAGTCATCTCCTCAATCAATCTAGTCAACTGGCTAATCTATTCAGTTCACTATTCAATCAATCTAGCTGACTACTCAATCAAATGGGTTAACAAGTCAATCAATCTTAGTTAACAAATCAATCAACTCTGTTAACTGATCAATCTAAATCAGTTATCTATCAATCAGAACTCGAGTTCAAAATCCATCCCCATCTCTCATGAAAATCTATATAAACAATCTCATTTTTTCAAATCAAGCTAGATCACACTTTTCAAAACAATTGCCATCTTATGCAGGAATCCTAGTGCAATACCTGAGAGCCACCTATACCAGCAATTTGGAGAAGAACAATGGAAGCAATAATGTGGAATAGGGAGTTTAAATTAGTTTAATTCTTCCATTTCTTTCATTTATTCTATTGCAATATGTTTTAAATGAGCTTGATTAGTTAAAGATTTATGATCGTCCTTATTTCCTAATTAGCTTAATTTTATGATTTCAAGCATGAAAACACTAATATAATATAAATTTCTTAAATATATCTATCTTCACTCTTGAATTATTTTATTTACTTAAAAATTATTTTATTACATTATTTATTTTAATAAGCACATGTACCTTGATCTTTTTGGTGCTTGTAGCAACATATTCCACATAAGAGTCTCATGTACTATTCCAATTGAATTGTAAGAGTATTCTTTTGAAGAAAAGGGAAAACAATAGTTTCAAAAGTTATGTATATGGAAATATTTTCAACATTTTACACATATATAGGAGAGCTCTTTATTAGTTGTTTTATCTTGTTGGTGCTCATAATTGTTGTGATTTTATATTAAAATATATATATATTTTTATATAAAATTAGACACATGTATTGTATTGAAATCAAGTGCTCAACAAATATATTCACTAGGGGTATATATTGATGTATAATTCAAATTTCAGGTGGTTTACAAAACATGTTTTCATGTCTTTTTTGTTTGGCATGCACATTGTATTCATATTGATTTATAATGTGTTATAGGGTGTTTCAAGTATTTTTTATGACATCTTTGTCTCCCTTTTGCACATTTATCTTGTTTTGCTTATCTTTTTTCAACTGTAGTTTTTATTTCATTTGTTTTCATAAAAAACATGATAAAATACAATAAACTCGTGTCCAAAATTCATCCTTATATATGCATTTATATTTCACTTATAATGCAAGAAACTCTCATACTCAATAATGTTCATGAGGAATCTACTAAAAATATTATTATAACTAATATACTAAATCATCAAGAACAATAACAAAGTAACAAAATTTCTCAACCACATGGATGAATTGTTAGAGATGCATAAAATTATTACATTAGAATTACAATTAAATATCACAATATCCTAACAATTTTGACAAAAAATGTAGACTTATTTGATGTCCAAATTTAGAGTATAAGCATCTAAACCAAGGATGATACTTTCGTGATGGTTTGGTCATCTAATTACCTTTTCAATTAGTATTTTAAAAAAAAATATAAATTATCCAAAAAAAAAGTTACATAAAAATATTTAACTTACAAAGGAATCACCGTCAGTACCAAGAAAGTACAAAGAGATGAAGCCTTTGTGACCTTAACATAAAAACCTTGAATAAACATGTGATATCAATAGTTGTCACATAAAAAATTTACCACACCAAAACATGATTACCTCGAAAGAAACACCTTCATGATAAGGGTTTGAGATCAAACCAAAAGATAGTCATAACAAAAAAGAGGGAGAACAGAAGACAAAAACGGATATGCTAGACATATCAATTAAGCAAAAACCTAACAGACAAGCCTACCACATCCATGTTACTAGCTGTAAATCCAAAACAAATGTAGCAGCGACAAAACAATGAGGAACAATAATAAAAAAAAGGATAAAACATTAATTAAAACTATGGGGTAATAAAACCTTATAGAGATAATCAATCATTTTTTACTAGAGGTGGGAGATCATCCCTTAATACCTCTAAATAAGTCGTTTGTTCATTTATGGCCTTGTTGACCAAGAAATCAACCACATAATTAATTTCCCTGTAACAATGCACGATAGAGTAAGAATCAAAAAACAGTAACTGAACAAGGATTTTGTCTAACAAATATTGCAATTGCCATGTCATAGATTTCCAGCTAGAAACAACATAAAAAGTTACCATAAAATCTCCTTCTATAATGATGTCCTTAATATTAAGAGAAATGGCCAAATCCAGCCCAAACGAAAGAGCTTTAATTTTGCATTGTTGTTTGTCCCATCTACATGTTAAAATTATATTTCAAAACCTTATTATATTATTTAAATAAAATCAAAATAACAATTTGATCGAGTAAATTTTCATTTATAATAAAAAAATAATTTTTTTAACATACATAAGATCAAAAATTTACTAAATTGTCTTAAATTATCTCTAAGATAAAAAAAAATACACACAAATAAATAACTAAATTATCTTTGATTATCTCTATTTAATTATTACTTAAGAAAATTATTATTATATTCACATACAAAACAAATATCATAAATTTACTATTATATATACAAATACATTTCAAAATTAATATATTCAATTTTTTAAAACTAATCTCATACAATATAAAAACTTAAAATATCATAAAACATTTTAAATATTTAAAAAATAATATACTTTTTAAAAGAACTATTAAAATTTAATTCTTTCAATAGCCAAATTATAATCTTTCAGAAAATAATATATATTTTAAATCAGAACCATACTATAATATTTGGATGATCAAATATACAAAACTATATAACAAGTCAAAACTACAACCAAATAAAAATTTGAAGCAGTCAAAGTTAAAATTAAATTAAAAAACCTTCCACGTCGCCATCAATTCCAGGCTGGCAGGTTCGAAACGTCCCCATCAATCTACCTAACTCCGCACGTTCATTCAACCCTTTCATTCAACCCTAGGAGGCACGAGGTTTGACTGAAAAGTTTTTAGGCCCCTTCCATTAAAATAACGAAAACTTTGGAGTTGGTTAAAGTACCTATGTCAAACTTGCCAAAGTTGACGGTGTGGATTCATTGTGGTGAGTGCCATACATCTGGGTGAGCCGTGCAGGAATATATTTGTACAACCCTATATCCTTCACGCATGTACCTATTTGTTGAATAGATTTTCAGTCTTGGTGTCTTAGTATCGTCCATTCTCATGAGATATAAGTTCTTGTGAATTAATATGGGAATATATTTGTACCAGTCAATATCTTTCACGTTTCTACTTATTTGTTGAATAGGTTTTTTATGATGTGATGTGTGCATGGAAGTCAAGAATAAAAGTTTTGGTGTCTTAGATAAGCACATTATCTATATGTCATTCATTTTCATGAAAGATGGGTTCCTGTGAGAGGGAGTTGTGATTCAATTGATAAAAGACATACCTAAGATCATATATAACATTTGTAGGTCAAATGGGTATGTTATAGAATATGTTATATTGCAGTTTGATACCTACAAAAAGGTTTGCGGATCAAATGGGTATGGGTATGTTCTTAGGTTGCGTTATATTGGATCAAATGGGTATGGGTATGTTGTTAGGTTGCGTTATGTTGTTAATTACAAAAATGCTATGATGGTTATGGTATGTAAGTAGGATCTCGAGGCTTAAAAACTCATCCATAGACAACTTCATTCGCTTTTTTTTGTGCAGCTCAAAGCCAGGCATGGCAAAAGTGAGGGATTTCTAAAAGAACCACTTAAATGTATAAATAGAGAGTGATAATGGGCCTCACTTGGTGTCCAAGAACAAAAGACTTACATTCCTATGATTTCTACAATTCTGAGAGGTCCCCTATCTGTTGATTCAATCGAGTTCCAACAATCTACTGCCACAACACCCACAATGGCTTTGATGTTTCCCCTGGTTCTAATGGGTCTACCCTATTCGAAGGGCTTTTAGGTCATTAATATTATGACCCACAAGACACCTTAAATTCTCTCTCTTTAGCTTTTTGTAAAAATATTGGCCCCTAGAAGTCATTTTAGAGAAATGAAATTTGAATTTTGCAGTACCCACATTTTTTTAATGGACATCTTCTTTGTCATAGATAACAACTAAGAATTACCATTCATGTCTCCTGATAAGCACTATTGTCTTGCATTTTATTGGATTTTTTTTCAAATTTTATCATGTGTGAAGTAACCTCTCTTAATATTGGACACCACATAGACTTGAATATGCCAAAAACATGATGAATAATTTTGTAAATTGCTACTATTTGACACTTTCTTGACAGGTATTCCACATTTCTTTCTTAGGATTGTAGTTATATTTCATTTGTATAAAGTGAATTCCTTGTAGTTTATTTGGCAAATAAATTATTTGATAATTGCTTTAGATTACATTAATTTATTAGTTTTTGAAGGAGGGGGTTTGGGAGTAAATCCACTAACCTTTCGGTCTTCAATGTCTAAGAAATAAATATTGTAAGTCCTCACATTTACTTCAACATAATAGTTGAAAAAACAAAACCATCAAAGTTCGTTATAGTGTGGTTGAAAGATAAATTTTGTATGCAAAATTTCCCTTGGGTACATCTGCCTCCAATGATCCTAACTCGTTGGAAACTTTGGTAGATGAATGTTCGATCACTTCAGGACTATGAACACAAACCATGCTATATGTTCCCATATGAAGAGTGGCCATTGCATCTGCACAATTTCTTGATGTAGTTTCATTAGAGGCTAGGTACTCCAAACCCACATAAGAATCATCCACACATATAAAAAATCAATACTTTTTAAATAGGCCTTGAACTCAAGCTTGTCCTTCACTGTCTTTTCACCATTTCCTCTCGTTTCACTAAGAAATATCTGATTATTCTTATTGGCTTCAAAGAATAAACTATGATACAACAAATGCCTCTTCTATAGAGCCCATTTCAGTATCATTAGTGATCTAATGGGGTTTGATCCCACTCTTGGTGGTTTCACTTGCATTGGATTTCTCTAGGTCAATATTTATATATGTTTCATTTCTATGCCATACTTTTGTAAGTATATAGTCATATTCCTTAATGTTATTTTATGGAGACAATTTCATTTCTAAGACATTTTAAGACTGTAATATGCAAGTTTTTACATATAGAGCAATACTTTGTTTAGTATGTCATTATTTGGATCACTTGAGCTTTGTGTTGATAAAATAAGGAATGGAATATCTACCTTACCTCCAAATTTATTTGTCACATAGCCATTAATAGGTGAAAATATCATCCTCGTGATTATATACCTATTATGTAACATTCCATTTGTCTATAACAACTTATAAAAGAAAAGAGATTAAGTAATCGTCAATGATATGCACAAATAAAATAGACATATAAATCCAAGGAATTTTTAACATTAGTGGTACATTTGAAACAAGAAATGACTTCTCAATGCAATATCCTTTTCTAATTGTTTATAAGATACTCTATTTTTTATGTTTTGGTAAAGAATTGTATGAATAATCATTATTAATCTTTGAACTAAAACATAGTTCCCAAACCATAAGTAAAAGTATAAGCACATTTATGACATTCTTTATTAATTTAACACAAAAATTATTACATGTAGTATTTGGCATATATATAACTAATGAGTTTCTTATCCGTTACTTTCTAATTGGATTTATAAATACAAACTATTTATTTCTCACAAAATTATTACGTGTGTGTGTGTGTGAATATATAATGATGAGTTTTTTATCCTTTACTTTCTAATTGGAGCTATAAATGCAAACTATACATCTAACTTTTAAAAAATTTAGGAATCTTCCCTACATATTGCACTCACTTATTATGTTCCAATCTTCCTTCACTTCAACTAGCTTCATCTTTATGACTTTTGTAAGCTCATAATAAACCCAATTTGAACTCAATGTTTATAGCCATGGTTCTCAAATGTGTTATTGTATGGAAGCATAGATATGAAGGAAGATGAAATGATTTTTCATCTAGTGGTTACAAGATAGATGGATGAGATAAGGTACATGTCCAATTTGATATGATATCTTAACATGTGTAATAGAGTATTAATATGTAACATGTGTCTAACTTATTCCACTTAGGCACTCAACATGATGTCTTAAGGAAAGGTCTAGGATTTAAATTACTCTTAATATTATGAGAAAGAGACCAAAAAATTAACTAAAACATTGTCACATACAAGAGATATAAATTATGAAAAACTTTATAGCTTCGTTGCATCCCTCTTTAAAAATTATACAAATTGAAAAGAATGATACTTAATTTCAAATTACTAATACAATGTTATGGCCTTTCTAAGGTGTTATGGGTCAAAGACCATTAGATAAACTTAAATGACAACATTCTTTCTGAAAAGCTGAAAAAATCAATAATAATGACACACTTGTAATTCTTAATTATTGTAGCATCGTAAATTGTCATCGGGCTGATTTAAACCTCATGTTTGTGCCCCTACTTTAGCGCATCTCTCCCTCATCTCCTATCTGGGCTCATTCAGTGCCTTAACTCCAATTTCAATTCTGCACACACCTACCAAATGACTCTTTGGAGGGGTGTCCCCCTCTCTTGGCCAAAATCTTGGTCCCTAATTAAGGAGGACCAAGGTGCTAGTGCCCCGGTCTTGGACCAAAGCACCCAACACCCTAGTCCCCCTTAATGGGACCCAATTTTAAAGGGAGGGATGAGACCTATCACTCTGGCAAGAAGGGAATTTGGTGGCTCTATGTGACTGTTGGAGGTCGGCCTAATCTGTAAATTGACCTAGATCATCATATATAAAGGCATTTGATCAACTTAATTTGATCCTAAGCATTCTAAGTCTCCATATTCAAGCAATCAAGCATTCAAGCATTGAAGTGTTCATCATCAAGCATTTCTAGAGATCTTCAAGGCTGCATTTTCTTCATTCAACCATTGTGGATAAAATTATAACATTCATATGCAAGCATGTGTGTGTGATTAGGGTTTTGTCACCATACAACATATGTGATTACATTCAAGAAGCAAAGGATCATCATCAGTCATTGCAGATCTGAAGTATATATTTCCATTGTTTATTTTAGGGATTTGTAATATTGCATTCAAGGTTAATTCCTAAACTGGTGTTTGATTTAGGCAAACCCCTATTCCCATCCTATTTCCCTTCTCTAGTGTGCACAAGAACATGTATGAAATTGTGATCTTCAGAATTGGCTTTATTTACAATGACGAATCAATCCCCCATTGGAGTGCGAAAAGTATGGAGACCAGAGCGATCACCACATCGGTCCTGTCAAATCAGGAGCTCCTTCTAGGAACATATTTGAATATTCTTATAGTCTTCAGATCCAGGTTCGTGGCTCGATCCGACAACTACAACTCATTGTTTGCGCATAATTACTTCAATTTCATCTCGTTTGCCCTAATTTCAACATCTTAACAAATCAATTGAAGGGAAAGAAGAGTCACATTCAATACCCCTGGAATCTTATCAAAATCTAGATCTATCTAATTCCTATCTTTCCCTAATGTAATGGTCCCTAAGTAAAAATTAGTGGTTTTCATACATCTAATGGTGGAAACCCTAATATTTTCACCATTACATTTTGGTTGAACCTGATGCCTTACACCCTTATTTCTGATTTATGTTCTCAGATCTAAGTATTTATACAATTTGAAATTCAAATTTTCATTTACAAGTTTAATTTCCAATTGAATTTTAAAAATTTAGAAGTTAAATTAAAAAAAACTGTAATATTTAAATTCTAAAATTGAGCTTGTGGGTTGTCTAATTTGGATTAATGGTTTCAGATCTGATTTAGAAACATTTTAAATTTTAAATTTACATTCATAGATCACATTTTATTCAAATTACATAAATTTAGAGGTTTAAGTCATAAAAACCCTAATTTATTTTGGTTATTTGGATTTGTGGGTTGCATAATTCATCACTTTAATTTTCAGATCTGATTTTAACAATTAATAATGGCACTTAAAATAGATCTGATTTATTTTCTATTTCACATATGATTACTTTTCTTTTTCCTTATATTTATCATAATCATGTGCTGGATAATGGCTTCTTTCATTTCACATTGCTTCTTTTCATTCATAGCACGTTGGCATATTGCATTTTTAGAATCTCCAAATTACTTCCTTTCAATCAAATAGATCTCAAAGCTTTTATTTATAGTGCATGTTGTTTTATTGTGATATTTTTAGGAAAATGAATTGCATATATAGATCACATTAAAGCTTTTGTAGATCTAAATCCTAGAGATTTTAATGGAAAACCTAATACTTGTACCTCTCCTATGGTATCTAATGTGAATGAAGAGAAAACTAATACTCCTATCGATGATCTCTCTAATGGATAGCAAGCATTAAAGAGAAACATGGCACCATCTTCTTCTCATACGCATACCCTAGTGCAAGGGGGCAAGATCAAAATATTGATGTTTCAGTCTCTCTAGATCCTACTTATTCTCCCAAAGCCTTAGTCATCAAAACATTTGTAGAGAAGATGATGTTATGCATTCCATTCATGATCTATCTCCCAATATAACATTAAGAAAAGATGAGGCCTTAGATGATAAGGATCTTCCTTCCCAATCTACCAAAGAGGATATGCATGATGATAGAAAGGAAAATCCTTCTCCGCAAGATATTCCTTCTTCATCTACTTGTCCCTTTGTTCCTTCTAAACACACTTACACTACAAATTTTAAATAAATTCATTATAATGTTCCTCCTTATTTTCAATTAAAATATTCTTATAGGAGTGACTTTAACATAATATCAAAATAAAGTTTTATAGGACAAGGACTTGGAAATTTTGAACAAGGAATTAAAGTCCCTATAAATGCTCCTACACAAGCTAGTGCCGAAGGTCTAGGACACTATCATAATTCTCCTATGGATGATATCCTTATGATTCAAGACTTCAAAGATCATATTGCAAGACAACAAACCTACCATTTAGCTAAAAGTGTTTCTTCTTCAAACACTCCATTTTACTCATATCACCAAACTAATGATCACACTACTAATGATTGTCCTAATTTTTAATATGGAATGCAAGGACTCAGTGTAGAGGCATAGTTAAAGTCATGGATGATAATCCTTCTTCTTCTAACAATCCTTGTCCTACATCACAAGAGACAAGGCTAATCCTTGCCCTACATCACAAGAGACAAGGGCTTAATCCTATTGATGACTAGGAAAGGTTAGCAACTAGAATCTGTTAGGATTCCCACAGATATTGAGAGGGAGGGGTGAATCAGTATCTGACCAGTTATAAGATTTTCTTAACTTAAAACATGTAGAGTATATTAATGTCGTGTAATGGTAAACAGAAAGTAATGCAATAAATAGAGACAAAAGCAACCACATGAAAAACACACCATAACACAATATTTTAATGAGGAAACCCGGTGTGGGAAAAACCTCGGTGGGATTTGTGACCCACAATATTCACTTACTGGCCAATAAGAGAATATTACTCCTACAAGAGGGACCTGCACATGCAGGAAGGCCAAGTGCCTAGAGCTCACTGCTCAAATACAAAATAGGAAGTCTCACTTACTTACAAAATGGATTATATAAATCCAGTGTCTTGTACTACTTCAAAATAGCATCTATAATGCCAGATCCAGTACCGGTTTCTGCTCTGCTTCTTACATAAACCCTTAACCTATAATTCACATAATAGGTCCGCCTTATTTTGCCTAAATATTTTCCTCTTACTTACACAAAATGTTCTACAATGATCTCTCTTATATAAGAGTCATTTTACAACTTGCCAAGTCGGCTTACAATGATTTTACAATAATAAACAAAATATATTACAACAAAAATCTTGACGGCCTTTGTGTCGGTATGCTTCCTTTCACTGTTGGTGCCGGTGATCTGAGTGCCGATGTAGAGTCTGATCTTGCTAGTGTCGGTGGAATGCCTTGCCGGTGTCATAGGATTGTAAGGTTTCCATCAATGACAAAACCTTCAATCACCTACAATGTCTCATTGTAGTGTGCATATGCCAACATAATCTTTTGGAAATTAAAGTACGATAAGAATGTTGTATTTCCTTTCATAAAGTTTGGCAAAAAGCATAAAGAAGGTAGTGAGCATTGTCTTTTTCATCGTAGTTATTGTCATTCTCTTGAAAAATGTAAAGCATTTAAGGAATTTGTTCAAGAACAATTTTATAAGGCTCAAATAAATCTTTCCACTTATATTGCTCTATTTCTTGGTGAGCAAGTAGCGCCTTAGCACTCTTCTCACCCTTCATGTTGCTCCTCACCCTATGGCACAAGTAGTTAACTTAATTGGGGAATTTTTGTCATAGGAGGTGATGCTTTTTCAATTTCAAATATCTTGGGGCAGCAACATGGTTCATCCTTACCTCTATCTTATTTATTTTGTCTTTAAGGTTTCACTATTTCCCTTTAGGGGCTGCATTTTTCATATTTTGATATCATTTCTTGCATGAAATGGTATGTCTCTTATGATAAATCTCTCCTTGGTGGAGTTTGTGCTCTCTCTCTCTCTCTCTCTCTCTCTCTCTCTTTCTCTCTCTCTCTCTCTCTCTCTCTCTCTCTCTCTCTCTCTCTCAAGATTACCTCTTCTCTATAGTTGCGTTTTACATATATAAATATCTTTTCTTGTATTGAATATTCCTTCATGTGAGTATATTGTGTATTTGATTATGTCTAATCTTTCCTTAGAGGTTGTGTAATTATTCTCATTGTCCTTACACTTGGAGGGCAATGATTTCTTTCTCTTTCTCCTTTCTAAGGATCCACTTTTCCTTTGTTGAGTGGTGTTTGCTTATAATTTGATGTCATTCCTTGTGTGAAGTTATTGTTTGCTCACGGATTCTCTCTTATGCAAGAGGTATATGTCCTCGGCTACAACCTCTTTTTCACTTGGCTATGCATATCTATTATAAGCTTAGCCCTTCATATGGGGTCAAAAGTGTGTTATCCTTAATTGAGAATCCCTTTCACCTAGCAATAGGGTAAAGGTATGCATTCTTTTTCTCCTTCCCTTCTTTTGGTAGAAGATGTTATGTTTGTTCAAGAACTCCTCTTGGAAGTAGATGTCTTTTGAGAAAAGATCTCTTCTCCTCCAAGGATCCTCTTTACACTTGTTGAAAATATCTCTTTTTTTCAACTATCTTATCCTTGCTTGTAAGAGTATTTTCTTTTTAGCTTGGATTTATGAACATTGTTGCCTAAAGGGTATCTCCTAGGTGTTGAAGGCAGGTTTCCTTGTTCTTAGCTTCCTTAAGACATCAACATAGGGTTATGTTAACATCTTAAGGAGAGGGAACCCTTATCGCCCTCTTTGTACGATATTGTACCATATCTTTACATGTCTCAAATGGGGTGTTCAAACTTAGAAACAGAGAAAACAAACTCTTATACGAGATGCTTCATGCCCGAAACCATACACAACATTTGATATATGTCTTAGAAAGGGGTACACATCACTAAAACTAGAGAAAAGAAACTCTTACACTAGATGTCCTTAAAACCATCCATATATATTATCTCAAATGGGGTACACATTCTTGAAACAAAAGAAAACAAACTCTTATATGAGATGTTTCCGAAGCTAGACATTCGCCCCTTGGCATTTTCATTTTCATTATATGCCTTAAACAGGTTGATGCACACATGAAACTAGAGGAAAAAAACTCTTATATGGGGTTCTATATACTTGAAACCAAACATCACTTTTGCACATACACGAGGATGAGTGGAACTAGCAAAACATAGCTAGACTATTCCTACTCTCCTCCCCAACATGGATCACCTAGAAAAACACATCTAGGGTACGCATTTGTGTCCCTTCTCATCATTCTTCTCATGGATCACATAGAAAAACACATCTAGCATGTATCTATGCTCTCTCTTTCCTTCTTCTCATGAGCTCATAGCTTTTCTATTGGTAGTTCATGGATGATGTGTTCTTTGCTCTTTTATGTGATCACTTGTGTTCTTGAGATGGCATTTTTCAAGAATTATATTAGTTGTTGAGACATTTTGATATCGAGGTCTCTTTGGCTAGTTGACTTGAGGTCTTATTTTTGGTCTTTAGCTTTTGTGTTGTGTGTCTTTTGTGTTTTTTCTTTGTTTGCCTTTTGTTTATTTTTTTGTTATTGTCTTGTTTTGTGTGCCCTTACATGCATTTGAGTGAGTTAAGATCCTAATATTGGGGGCATAGTACCTTGAAATTAGTGATGTCTTATATTCCTTTTGACTGTGCCACTTTCTTCCTCTTCTTCATGTCTCTTTCGTCTACTTTATCACAAGTATTTAGATAGGATCATACCCCCATTAAAGTGGGAGCTAAATGTAGCATCATAAATTTTCACCAGACCAATTGACACCTCATGTTTGTGCCCCTACTTTAGCGCATCTCCCCCTCATCTCCTATCCAGGTCCATTCAGTTCCTTAACTCCAATTTCAATGCTACATGCACCTACCATATGACTCTCTAGAGGGGTGTCCTCCTCTCTGGGCGAAGATCTTGGTCCCTAATTGAGGATCAGGGTGCTAGCGCCTTGGTCCCCCTCAATGGGACCCAATTTTCAAGGGAGGGATGAGACCTATCTCTCTAGCAAGAAATGAATTGGTGGCTCTATGTGACTATTGGAGGTCAGACTAATTGGTAAATTGACCTAAATCATCATACATAAAATCATTTGATCAACTTAATTTCATCCTAAGCATTCCGAGTCTCCATATTCAAGCAATCAAGCATTGAAGTATTCATCATCAAGCATTTCCAGACATCTTCAAGATTGCATTTTCTTCAATCAACTATTGTGGAGCAAATTAAAACATTCATATGCAAGCATGCATGTGTGATTAGGGTTTTGTCATCATACAACATATGTGATTACATTCAAGAAGCAAAGCATCATCATCAGTCATTACAAATTTGAGGTATATCTTTTCATTGTTTGTTTCAATATTTGTAATATTTCATTTAAGGTTAATTCCTAAACTGGGGTTTGACTTAGGCAAGCCCCTATTCCCAACATATTTACCTTCTCTAGTGTGCACGAGAACAGGTATGAAGTTGTGATCTTCAAAATTCACTTTATTTACAACGATGAATCAATCCCCCATTAGAGTGTAAAAAGTGTGGAGGACCAGAGCGACCACCACATTAGTCCTGACAAATCAGGAGCTCCTTCTAGGAACATGTTTGAATATTCTTATAATCTTTAGATCCAGGTTTGTGACTCGATCCGATGACTCTAGCTCAATATTTGCGCATAATTACTCCAATTCCAACCCGTTTGCCCTAATTTCAACATCTTTAACAAATCAATTCAACTCAAGGGAAAGAAGAGGCACGCACAGTCAATGTCCCTGGAATCTGATCAACATCTATATCTATTAGGTCTAGATCTATCCAATTCCTATCTTTCCCTAATGTAATGGTCTCTAAGTAAAAATTAGTGGTTTTTATACATCTAATAGTGGAAACTCTAATATTTTCACCATTACAATTATTAAGAGAATGTTATGGTCTTTGCTAGATGTTGTGGGAAAGAGACCCTAAGGTCAAGATTTGAAAAGTATTTTGAGCATAAGAGCACATTCAAGGATAATTGACACAATTACAATCTTTAGAAGAGGAACTCAACGAACAGTCTACATGATAAGTTTTTTGACAAGTTGTCATAATAGTGAGATAATCCACTATTATTCATTATAATTTTCATAATGTAGCCTTAGATAGCTCATTTTCTTTTAAAACATATCCTCTAACATAGGAAAATATTTGTGGAAACATATAATAGTGTAGAAAATGATTCAATCAATTTATTTTTCCAAGGATAATTTTACATCAATTTTGAGTAGAATTCCCAAATTGGGATTTGTCTCTTAATAAAATATGTGTTCTTTGATATTTTATATATAATTTAATATCACCTTTTCTAACACTTATTTCCTTTTGTATATAATTTTGTAATAAATATTAACACAATCTCCAATATAGTTTTAGTTTTAATTTTTTTTTTTTTATAATTTAGTGAGAATTATATAAGATTCCTCTCTGAAGAGAAGCATACAAATGGTTACAAGCAAAATGGTCAAAATGACTAGTGAATAAAACATCTAGAAATAGTAATACTAAAGCTAAAAGCATATATAACAAAAACTAATAATCATCAACCACTTAAGGTAAATAATAGAAAACAAACAAAGAAGCATCATAGAAAGGATAATCAACTTTCATTTTGACATCTTTGAACTATCAAATTCTACACCATCCTTACTCCAACATCCATTGTAGCCCCCCGAGCTAAGCCACCTTTAGTAGGCATAAAAGAACATCCCACCACCATTAAATCCAGGATGAGAAATTAAACCATGTGAGATATTTAAACTTATTTTTACTCAAGTAAGTTCATCACCATACCACACGTGTCATGAATGAAGCAAAAACTTCAAAATGAATTCTAGTATGTGTGACCATTGTATTTTTAGAATCATTTTCAAACCCAATCTAAAAGATTTCATATTTCAACTTGTGATATAATGCTAATTTTTTCATGTTGATAATGTTAATATCTCTCATGGAAGCCAATGAATGTAAGCCATCCAACCTCTCTTTGCATATTTTGAACCATCTCCAATCAAACTTGGAAGGGCTAAAGTAGGCTAATTAGATGATATATAGAATCAATCCCCTAACCTCCATAGAAAGGATAAAAATAAATAATATTGTCATAAAATCCTCCTAGATAGAGAATCTTAAATAAGTTAAGTTAGAATAATCAAGCATCGAAGGTGTCAACACATTTCACTAAGGCAAAATATACCATGTTTGAGTAGTGGAGCTAGATAAAGGTTTGTGGCCTTAACTAAATGATGACAATGGGGTATAAATAACAACACTAGATCTAACCATATCAATCAAATTCAAATAATCATCATGGCATCACATGTTATGCTTCTACACAAAATTTCCACCTTGGTCTTATGCCCTTCAAGTCTTACTTGCTACTATTGTGTGTAAATGAGAAATGGTAGACACACATGTTTCAAATGCATGACTCTGTATGAATAGATCACTCTTGTTCATTTAGAAAAAAACAAGTGGAGTGAGTGATTGTCCAAAGGGATACCTTCTTCATGAGGAAGTGTATTATGGGTGATAGCAATTTTATCTTTGTAAGGGTGTGGTAGTAATGATTGTAATCTAAGGGAAATTTGTAATGGCACTTATGGCCATTTTGATATTAATTATTCACCAAAATTTATATATCCCACCATCCAAGTTCTTATTGTACCCCATTATTCATTACTTCATGAAATTTATATGACAATAGCTAGAGGACATTTTCTTTCTATGTACTTAGTCAAATAGGTTAAAATTGTTCTTCCTATTCCATAACCGCATCTCCAACTTCATTCACTTTTATATGCAAATAGGTAGATAAGGGTTGACTATGGTATGTTGGAACCTCTTTGCCAGGTGTAATGTGAATAATGATCTTTAACATTTTTCATTTAATTTAATTTTCACATGAGAAATATCTATATTTGAGTTAAAAATATATCTAAATGGTTTATTTTGAAAGCATGATCTAGTTTCCTTATACTTGTGAACAACCCATTTAGTAGATATTTAGATTTAATATAAATATATCAACATTTTTTTTATTCTTCCAATATAAGAGCTCATTTAATTGTAAATATTAACTTAAGAATTCATTATATCTTTTCATAATTGCTATGTAAAGTGAAAATGAATTAATTTCCAATTTTAAATAGTACGTTAATCTAGTTCAATAGGATTTTTTTATAATTAAATATGTTTAAATTTAAATAATGAAATAAATGAATAAAATTAATAATATTTTACATGTGTACAATGCTTAAATATGATAAAATATTAATTGAATCATTCAAATGCTCATTTTATAGCTATTAAACAATTTAATTCTAGCTTTATAATTTAAAAGACAATTTCTTAATATGTGCACTTTATACCTAGAAGAGGTGTGTGCACCTCGACAAGATTTCATTGCAAATATGAAGCTTTGGATTGACCTACACATTGTGTTTTCCAACATACAAAAACTTAGTTCATGGTTGGTAAGATGTAATTTTTCCACTTGTTTGATGTTATCTCAAACTAAAGGTTGGATAGATAACAACCTTCCTTTTTAAGTAAAAGAGGTATGTGCACCTTGACAAGATTTCATTGTAAGTATGAAATTTTAGGTTGAACATAGTATTTTTTAACATTACACATTGTTAAAGGGTGCCTATGGTAAAATCTTTGATAATGCAAAGTGCTTTTGTAGTTGCATGGAAAAATCAAGCTACCGTGGACTACACACACACTATTGTCAAAAGTACCTATTGATGTTTAGAACAATCCCCTTGACCACACCAGTCCATGTGCAATGTGTTTTAGGATCAAAACTACAACAACATCATTAATCGTAGAGAAGAAAAGTTCATTACAAAAGGAAAGGGCTTTATTTTTGATAGGTATGCTCAAAGAGAAAACAATCCTTCCACACCAACACATTCTTGTTAATCAAAATGGTGCATATTAACTATTGTAATGCATGATTTGTTAGGGGTTAATAAGCTTGTAACTTGTATTGTGCCATTTTTGTCAATTGCAATAAAAGACATTATCACTATATGCCTAATACATTGAAAGAAGTGTCACTTAGAGTCAAACAAAGTAGACCACAAATTTGAGTATATTACATATAGATGAAATCAAATACAAGATTTGGGCATTCACACATTATTTGAAAGCATGATGTGTTTTCAATATGTCAAGTGCAATGAAAGTGTGTCATACAACAACCACATACAACTAGGTAAGAAATGTTTTAAAACTCAATACAGTATTCCCGTTCAATGTATGCACTTTCAAAGAATTTCATATATGGGTAAGTGCACCAAGATGGTGAGCAAAAAGGGGGGTATAAGTGGCCACTTGTTTTTTGAAACCAGCTAAGCCTAAACTTGGAGGGGCAATTCGAGACTCGTCCACTCAAAATTTGAAGATACCAAAAGAACAAGAATTGCAGTCCTCTAAATCTAGTTTCGAAAATACTAAAGTTTTCAAAAATGGATAAGATTAAGGGGGTCAAATATTTCGCACACACAAAAGTGTTCTTATTTTTTTAGCAAAACATAACATAGTGTCTGGTGTGCGCGTCAAAAAGTTATAGTTGCATTTAGTATTGTGAAAAACATTTTGGTAGAAATATTGTTAAGAGTGAGTACTAAAAGTTGTGTATTTTTTTGTAAATTTTTTGTTGGGATTTTTTTATGATTTTTTGAAGTTGACGCATCCTAAAAAAATTAGGTACCTATTCGTGCATGTCATATAACTTTCACCAAAACAATTGAAATTCAATTTATTTTTAAAGTGTAAAGACTGAAGTGTAGAACAATAATATATATTATATTTCAATTTTGGACAAGTAGTTAAAATGTTATTAAAAAAATGATACACATAGGTCTCTAAGAGCTCTAGAGACATTGGTAAAAGAAATTACAAATTAGTATGTTAATGTTGTTCAAATCTTAAAAAAAAGCTATATGGTTAGAAAGCTTAGAAAACGCGTGAAATTATGGTGGCAATTTTACAAATACCCACTTGATAACATGCAAACCTGATGACGAGGAAGTTGAGAAACCAAATTTGAAGAAGAAAACATGTAAAAAAGAGGGAAATGAAGCTCCCAAGCCTCAACCTTATCATACAATCCTAATTACAAGCTTTAAAGCATACACATAAAAAATGGTTCATGATTTTAATTCAAAAAAATAATCAGGCTTTTATTTGTTAAAAACCCAATTGAGCTTTTATTTATTAAAAAAATGATCAAATATGTATGCATTAGCAGCCTGTACATGTTATCTTCACTTAAAGTCATACATATATGCATATGTGTGTGTATGTGTGCGCGTGTGTGTGTGCACACACACACACATATACACACATATATTTATTTTTATTTACATTACAATATATTAATATTTTTTTATTTATATTATTATTTTATATTATCTTGCATTAATATTTCTATTTCTTATATGAAATGATCCCTAATCGTAAGCATACTCTAATTGTAAACCTCCCTATAATTGAAAACATAATTAATTCATATAAAATAATAAAGAATGCCATATGATTTGTATCTTTTTAATTTTGTTATTTATAAACAAATATTTTAAAATAAGTATAAATAATCTTTTTAATATGTTTTTATGTTTATGTATTTGCACGCCTATAAGAAGCTACTTCACTATTTAAAAAATTTAAAACTAATTCCTAGGTTCACAAACAATGTATTTTTATATTCAAATGATTCAAATAATACACAAATTGTTTCTACTATACTCGACATTGAAATACTTTCAATTTTTAAATAATAATTTGATTGTTTGATCTTTTTTTAACCCTCGCAAAGAATTAATTTTAAATGATAACATGATCTCTTGATAATGGTTCTTGCACAATAAGTTATTATCATATAAGAAAACTTGTACTACTATATATTACATTTATGGTTTAAATGAAGATATTCCAAATTTAAAGCAAAGAATGATCTAAACAAAGACTTAATTTTAACAAGTAATCCATTCTAATCTAAGTAAAGTAAATAGAAATAGAAATTTCAAACATAAATTATTACGATTCACCAAAGGAAATTTTATATTTTTAAAAATAAAGTGAGCATAAAATAAATATTACATTTTTTAAAATAATGGCAAAACAATATTAAAATTTATATATAAACACAAAATTAAAATAAATATATTATCATTTAATTTAGATAAAAAAATTTCCATTCAATGTTTTGTTTATTTTTTAAATTTTATTTGTAGTCTTAAAATTCAATTTGCAATTTCGTTTTTGAAAATTTATCTTAGATTAATTTTTTTTAGAATATTATGATATTTTTATTATTTTGAGCGAAAATATTTTTTCAACTTTTATTGTGCCAAGTGGAACAAATAAAATGCTAAGACATCACACTTTTTTTATGAATAATTTAAATCACATTTTTAGAAATACGAAAAATATTTTAATATATTTATAAAAAAAATAATTACAACATAAATAACTACAAAACAACAACAATAAATATGTCAACAAAGTACTACAAACACAATGTATTAATAATTTAACGCCCTAATCATAAACCATAACAAAAAATTATTAACAATGCAAATTTGATAAAATACATAAAAATTAAACAAAAACCAAAATATATATTACCCCAATAATGTATTTTTCTTTTATTTTAACCAAATATATTACCTCCAATAATATCATAAAAAGACATATATTGAAAAATAGCTAGAAAGGATATTTTCCCATTTAAAAATATTAAGTAAAGTGTAGTTAAATGATAAATGGCATTTAAACTTCTATTATTTTTTTTGAAAAATGTTATTGAGTGTCATGTAAATCTTGATAAATAGTTAGTCTCACAAGTCAAAACGAATTAAAAAAAAATTTCATATCGTTATAATAATTTGTGTCAAATTAGAGGGAAAAAATGTGTTGCATTCTTGTCGTTGCTTTCTATTACAACTTCCAAAAACGCCACTATATTTAGTGAACTTCTTTTGCTAAAAATCACATTATTTTAGCAACGTTCTCTTTAGTAGATCGTTGTGTTATTTAAATTTGTAGTATATTTTGGTCAAATGTTATCCAACAGACACTATATTTGTGGAGTATATACATTATACAAGATTTGCATCTTAAGTCCGAACAATACTTGTTTTTCCTACAATAAGACGAAGACAGATGAGCAAATAAAAGATCTATTATTAATGTTATTATAATCAGTAACAAAATAAATAGAATTAGAAAGATTCCAACAAATTATCATATAACATTACTATTGTAAATTCATAGTGTTACTATTATAAATTCATTGATTTAATTAATTATTTGATACTTACTAATTTTTTTATATTTATCTTTACACATATGACAACATCTTAGCTTAAGTAAAAGCCTATAAACACAATATAACGTTTATTAATTTTAATATAAACATAAATATTACAAAGAACTCCACAACTCTCACTGAGTGTATTTGACACATGTATTCTTCTCCTTATAGTTAGTTGTAGGAACTACAACTATTCTTGTGATGGCAATAAAATCTAAACAAATGACGTCTCCTAATTTTTTGGCTGGCAGATGCATATTTCTACCTCAGCCTGAGCACCAAAGCTATTCCATAAAATTCTCAGGACTTTCAAGTAAGATTTTAATTGAACTTGATAAATCTTTTTCCCCTTAATACAACAATGTTATTCAAATATGATTGATAAATTCTTAAGAATTTTCTCTTTATTTTTTCAAATATTGCAGATTGATTAAGAGTTTGAAGAAATATGAAGCTTATTTATGTTGCAATTGAGGATTGAAAGTACATTTTTTAAATAATTAGAGAGATCTTTCAACTAGTATTGTTATCAAACAAATAATGTATAATATCTTGAAAATGTTGTCCTTGATTGGTTTATATTAATTTAGGTTGAATTAGGGATGTTTAGTTTGTTGATCTGAAACTTTTTAATCATGATTAGGGTTGCCAATCTCCCAGGCAAAACCGTTTTAGATCGGCTAAATCTGTGGAGGAGTTAGAACTTTGTTTAAGAGAAATCAAATCAAAATTTTATAGAGATCTATTAATTGGCATTGTATGAGGATGTGAGGATTTTTAAGTCCCAGATGTTTACGCATATCCTATTTGAGGGGAAATGCATTTTGTTTGAAGTTTGTAGAAATGAGATTTGTGTTTGAAATTTTCAGCCACGGGAGAGGGGAGGAGAGTGTTGGATTCATGGATCACTGAGATGGGGAGGGGGGGGGGGGGGTGAGTCGGTGATCTACCGGTTAGAATATTTTCAAACTTAACTTTAAACCACCGGAAGCATACACATGAAACTGAAATGCAGAAACATATAACAAACAACCACAAAAGCATAACACTGGATTTTTACGTGGAAACCCAAATGGGAAAAACCATGGTGGGATTTGAAACCATAATATTATTCCACTATGGCTAGTAGCAAAACAATATTATAATATGGGGAATGCACAAGCATTCGGGAACACTGCCTAGAACTTACTGCTCAAATACAATAAGGGCTACAAGCCCAGAAGGCTCACTGCCTTACTAATTAGTTACAATGATGAATTATAGCAAAATGAACTTTGAAATAGAATCTACAATGCTTGGATGAGTTCCATATGAGTGCCAAATATACTGACTAGGCCACCTCTGCCAATTTGCTCTGTTCTACCCTGTTCACTGCCTCAGTCAGCTACCGGATCAAGAATGTGCACGTGAAATTGCACTAAAACGGATTCTTAATCAGCACTTGCTCGCATACAATCATACCATTCACCAAAAAGATCATCAACACCAAACTTATATACCAAAAATCACAAAATAGGTCATTTATCATGTCGGCTTGCTAGTGTAACATATAGTCACATGTCGGATTGACCGGATCACAAAAGATAAATGCGGATCACCAAAACAATAATAAAATGATGTTTCAATGTTGCCCCAATCAATCCAAACACGATTTAATGCACCGCAATCATCGGAAAGCTTCTGGACCCAAAATTGATCTGTTCTTCCTGAAATACCGGTTAACTGGCTACTAGTTGACATCTGCTTCCGATTAAGAAGAATTAAGGCTACTGGATCAAATCTCCATGAAGATTTTCCATCAATGACAACCCTAAACTAATAATAAACCATCAAAATCCATAGGATGGGTGTCAGTTGCCAACAATCTCCCCCTTTGGCATTGATGGAAACACTTATGAAAAATGGCTAAGTGTTGAGCACTGTACACCGGATCAAAAGAATTTCCAAGGCCCCCCTTAGACAAAGAATTCCACTCTTTTATACTGTACATTTTTTACCTTTTCTCTCTCTCCCTTTGACAAAAATGCCAAAGATGGGTGCGGTCCAAAAATTATATACAGAGATACTTGCCGGATATTTATAAATACTTGAAGATGTTAGCAAAAATGGTCTTCAAAGATCCTAGGTGAGTATCCCACCCACTCTTCAAGTTGTCCAAAATAGTAATAAATTCACTAAATACAGTGGCATGAATCTCTACTTCCCTCATATTAGATGACATAGGACATAACCTTCATGCATTCTACCTTATTGCTTAGCAAGGTGTCCAACCGGGGGGAAATTAAGTTTTGAAGTTCACCAACTCTCCTCAAAATTTTGTCCTTCTCTGCATTGACCCTTGAGATCTGATCATTTAGAACCAAAATTTGTCCTTCAACACTGCTAGTTGGAGCAACATTGGGATCAAAGGACTGAGAAATACTAGCAATTTTGCCCTGGCAAACACTTATTTGCTCGTCTATATCTACAGTGAATTTAGGCAAAATTAGACAAGACTTGTACAATTTTCCACCTTCTGTCAGAACATCTGAAATAATTTGCACACCTTTATTTAATTTCATCCTCAATCATCTTCCAGAATGTCTACATCTTAACATCCTTAAATCTATCCAAAACTCTCTTAGTAGCAGACTTCTCTAAAGAATCAAAACTGGTATTTACACTATTAATCAATTGAAATAATTTACTGGAGGGGCTAGCATCAGAATCTAACCGTACATTCGAAGCCACCTTCTGCAAAACATCCACCGACATCAAAATGATCTTCTTATCTTCAGATTCAGACTTCACCAGATCCTGGCTAGCCTGAGCTTGAACAACAACTACGAGCATGAGATTTTCTGTAGGAGACATCTGTCCAAGGTTCAATGGACCATCAAGATTGATATGGATCTGAGGTGGGGTGGTAGTAATTGGAGGAGTGACAATTTCTGGATCAACTACTCCTTTACCCTTGTCTAATTCTACAATCTTTACCTCAACACTCTCAACATCCTTTCTCTCTTTTCCATCCCCTTTATCTTTTGCACCGGTGTTGCCACTTGGTGCAGTGTCATCCTTTTGGATCTCAGGGGCTGTTGAGTTGTCCACCACTAGAGGGGTATCACCGGTCTCAGCGTTAACTGTTATGTTATCTTGATCTTCCAGATGTCCCTCAGTCTCAGTTTCACCCTTCTGATCACCGGAAACACCTTGCTTTTCTTCCGACTGAGAGGACTTGAATGCATCTTTGTTCAAATGATCAGTTGAAATTATCTTTCTCCAGGTGTCTTATGTCTCCTTCCTTACCTCTTCCACCTTCCTAATAATTAACCTGTTTACCCTGTTCTTGCTTCTAAATTATTTCTTGTTAGCTTCCTCAATAAGTCTTTTGACTTCATCATGAGTGATATAGGTGCAAACATTTACCAATTCTCTTTCTTTCATCTCCTTGTCAGTTTTGTTGGCAGTTAGTCTCCTTGCATCAATAAGGTTGTATAGGTTCTTATGGATGCTCTTCTCCAACTCAATTACTGTTTTGCTAAAATTGTACAAGTATAATACAACTACTTCTTCCATTTTCCTCTTATCAATCTCATTCAAATTTGCATAACACACTCCAATATTCTTTAGATTACCATATACAATTATCTCATTAATTAACTGATCTACTGACAATGAAGAAATAGATGTAGATTTACCTTGCTTGACACTGGACTCAGGTTGAGTTTTAACCTTTCTTTCCTTCTGAGGTCTTCTGGTAGGGGCAAGATCATATTTTGCCTTCTTGCTTTGTTGGGCTCCACCGGACTGCGACTTCCTCATAACTCTTGCAAATTCACCTTTCTTCTTTGCCTTTCTTGCTTCCTCCTCAGATTCTATCTCAGAGGCCACCAGAGACACAACAACATAAGTCCTCTTGAGCTTCTCATTTTGCTTCAATACACCTTTCCTGGATGGGCTAGGTCCCGAAGATAATACCACCGGAGCAAGAATAGACTTGGTCTCTTTTGGTTTGACCTTGGAGGGAACCAGATCAACCATAGGCTTCTTGGTTTCCTTTTTGGCCTCCTTATGAGCGTGTTTTTTCTCTTTCTTGCTTCACCTCCTCACGGGTAAACCCCATTTGCACTGCTACCTCCTCAACCATCTTTGTAACCTTCCTTTTCCAAGCAGGTGTATTGAATTGATTGTGCAATTCAAGGTCTTTCTCCTTGAATGTTCCAAATATCCCTTCTTTAGGATCCACCGGTTAACTCAATAAGTGTTGAGCATATGCCTCGAGAGTGATAGAGTCAACTTCATACCCCATGGGCATGATCCAAACTGTTCTGGGCTCGACAACTACCATTTTACATTGATATTTGTCTACCATGAAGCATATGGTTTGCTCAAACTTCTCAACAATCTCCTTAGGGATCATCTCTCTATTTTTCATTGCACCTTGGAAGGATTTTGAAGTATCCCCAGAGAGTAGATATTCTCATTGTAGCATCACCTATTCCCCATAATCCCTCTTTGATTTGCATAGCCACCAGTCTATCATAGGCCCATTAGACCTTACCTTTCACACCGAGCATCTCATTTAGGAAATATAAGGCTAAGCAAATAAGAAGAGTTCCATATTTGAAAGTGGGCTTCTTATCTTACTTAATTTTCTTCAAATTACTTATACACTCATTCAGGAGGACTGTGCACAGGTCATACCTCATGTCATTCTTCAACATCTGATATGCAGAGTAAATGGCAGTTCTAGAGACAAAGTAATGTCTGCTGGACCGGTAAACTTTGTATCCGACCACCATATATAGATGAAAACTTCACATCATGCTCCAGAATGTCGTTTATGGTCATTGTTCTTCTGTCAAAATTTGGAACCAGTAGTATCTATCACCGTGTTATTTGACACCTTCCTCATGCCAGGTACTTCACTAGTTTCATTAGCACATGTCATGACTCAGATCGCTTGTTTGGTAATCTTATGAGGCATGCCAAGCTATGTAAACTCATCATGAACTTGACTAACAATGTACCAATGTACCAAATCCACTCTGCTTCGTCGAACAATGGAAAATGGACGAACTGTGAAAAACTCTTATCTTGAAGAACCTTGTATTCTGGTTTGACATTTCCCAAACTGTCTACCAAGTGTTTGTTATATCAGTTCAACATATTCGTGCTACCGAGCTCCTTGAGATCACAATGGATGTATGCCCTAATATTTTCATTATGAAGAACATCGTAGGGTACCGAAGAAAATGCACCTTCTGGATCGTCTTCAACAGACTTGAAAGGGCGTTTCTTGAATACAGGTCTAGCCCTATACTTAATCTCTATGACCAATGGGGTAGCAATACTAGAAGCTAAAGCCATTTAGAATTTAGGGTTTGTGGAAACAAATAGTCTGAAACAGATAAGTACCTTGATTTGCAACCGAGCGCTGGAACTCATTTCAGAATTGCTGAAATCGTTGTCGAATCGCCAAACTGCTTTACTCTCCTTCTTTGCACTATTCGCTTGATCGCATAGTGACAAATGAAGCTTTGAAATGCCTTTTTATGCTTCGAAAACCTAATTTTCCTTTGCAATAAATGCTACAACCGCTTACCATGATTTTCACAGTTGCTTACCGAAGCACCAATTCTTCTTTGAAACCTCTGGATAAAATTTGCACATGTGATTTAAGCCTTCTGCAACCTTTCAGAATCAATTGCAGATCACCGAAGAGGGGGTTCTTAGAATCTGCATGAAAAGTTCCCCCTAAGGCATAAAGCCCTAGTTACCGAATGAAGACCCTGCACTGGATTCGGGTGCAGATCCATTATCTACTTTACATTCATCTTTTCTAACCCACATCTTCTCATGTGTATCTTTGATCTCTTCTACCTTCGCCTTTCCCTTCTCATCTGATTTGTTCTCGTCTACCAAAGCACTGTTCTTGTTTCTGCAGTACTTAGCAATGTGACTAGTTTTATTGTATGCACGGCAAACAACATTTCTTTGCATAGGTTTGAAGTTCATCTGATTTGGTCTCATCCTGCACTGGTTAGAGATATGTCCAAACATCCCACAAGCACAACACCTCTTATTTTAAAAGTTATTCATTACTGCTCTACACATATTTGACTTGTGACCAAAATTATTGCATATGAAGCACTGACCGGTAAAGGTAGGAACATTATTCATGTTATTCATTCCATTATTCATCTTACTTCTGTATTGATTCACCATATAACTGAATTTGTTGCAATTAAAGCATCTACCATTGAATTTATGAGCATTAGGTTGTCTTACCGAAGGATTCTTTCTCTTCTTTTGATCAGGTTTTGCATTGCCTTGTCCAGATCCGAAGGATTCACCTTTCTCTAATCCAAGTCCTTGCATGTCCTTTCTGTGTATCTGACTTTCCAACATCTCATGAAGCCTTGCTGAGCTAGCTTTGAATTTGTCTTTGTAGTCATTAGCATTAGCAAGTTTATCTCTTAAGGTAGCAATTTGTCTTTCAATTTCTTGACCATTATTCCTTGACTGTGTCAACTCAAGCTTCAACCGATCATTCTCATAGGTAAGCCTGAAGCATTTATCAACTCTTTTCTTCAATGATTGTGCCAGATTCTCTTCATTTTTCTTCTGGTCCTCAATCTCCTTAGTCAACCTCATCACAATGGATTGCATCTCATTCTTCAAGGCAACATTCTCTCTCTCAAGCTTGTCACGTTCGTTAGCTTTACCCTGATTTTCCATGATTTGATCTTCTTTCTCCTTCAGCTTGTCCATCAATTCCTTCCTCTTATCTCTTGATGTGCTCACTTGATCCTTCAAGTCATTAATGAATTCATCATCAACATTCAGGTTTCTCTTCAAGGAACTGATCTTATTTCTTGTTGCATCAAGATCTTCAAGTGCCACATTGAGTTGTCTCTGAAAACCAGAATCCATTGAGTCAATCTCCCGGACCTTCCTCAAGCGGTTAAGCTTCCTCAGAGGAACTAGGCTCTGATACCAATTTTTGGATTCAAGGATCACTGAGAGGGGAGGGGTGAATCAGTGATCTACCAGTTAGCATATTTTCAAACTTAACTTTAAACCACCAGAAGCATACACATGAAGTTGAAATGCAGAAACATAGAACAAACAACCACAAAAGCATAACATCGGATTTTTACGTGGAAACCCAAATGGGAAAAACCACAATGGGATTTGAACCCACAATATTACTCCACTATGGCCAGTAGAAAAACAATATTACAATATGGGGAATGCACAAGCATTTAAGCACACTGCCTAAAGCTCAATACTCAAATACAATAAGGACTACAACCCCGTAAGGCTCACTGCCTTACTGATTAGTTACAATGATAAATTACAAAAAAATGAACTTTGAAATAGCATCTACAATGCTTGGATGAGTTCTGGTTGAGTGCCAAATATACTGATTGGGTCACCTCTGCTGATCTGCTATGTTTTGCCATGTTCACTGTTTCAGTCAGCTATCGGATCAAGAATGTGCATGTGAAACTGCGCCAAAATGGATTCTTGATCACCACTTGCTTGCATACAATCATACCATTCACCAAAATGATCATCAACACCAAACTTATCTATTGACAATCACAAAATAGGTCATTTATCGTGTTAGCATGCTAATGTAACATGTAGTCACATGTCGGCTTGACTGGATCACAAAAGATAAATGTGGATCATCAAAAAAATAATAAAATGATGTTTCAATGTCGGCCCAATCAATCCAAAAATGATTCAATGCATTGCAATCATCGGAAAGCTTCTGGACCCAAAACTGCTTTATTCTTCCTGAAATACCGGTTAACTAGCTACCAGTTGACATCCGCTTTCGATTAAGAAGAATTAAGGCTACCGGATCAAATTTTCATGAAGAGTTTCCATCAATGACAACCCTAAACCAATAATAAGCCATCAAAAGCCACCGGATGAGTGTCAATTGCCAACAAAGAGGACAATGTAACAAGCAAATACATTATTAACATTTTAAAATAAAGTATACATACATTGATGACCTACACTTATCGCATTTTTGTGCTGGATATTTGAATTAGGAACTTGTAGCATTATTTTGGTGGCTATTTTGAATTGGTAATTGGTAACATTTTAGTTTGAACTATCAATCTAGAGTAATAGAGTTATTAATAGTAATGGATGAAAGTGGAATTGGGTGGTATTAGGACCTATCTCCACTTTCATTCAAACATTTGAATATGAAAGCACCTAAATGAGTAATTCTCTTTGACTAAATCTTGTGAAAGAGAGTCATGGAATACTTTTAGGGTTTCTATTCCTTCGTTCCTATGAAAGGGAATGTGCAAAATATGAGAGGATGTGAAACTATGTAAAGAAGATGAATACGAGTGACTAAAACATCAATAACAATAAACTAATTAGAATAAAAAATGAGACAATAAGTACATATTTGAGAATGAAATTTCATTGTGCACCTGTGGTCAAATCCGAACTTGAATTGGTAGGACCAGGGTGTTTTATGCCCTAGTCTGAGAAACTATGATGAGCTACAAAGTGGGAGTATGATAAAAATTTGAATCAAAATAAGGAGGACTAGGGCGCGGAGCACCCTGGTCCCAGAAAACCAAGATCAATCTTTGCCAACAAACTTGCACATGTTTGCTGAGACTTTCCAAAAACTGCCTACTTCAACGAAAACCTATAACTGCATACAAGAGGAAAGAAAGGGGGGTTGTGGATAGGGGTTTGCCTTAGGTCAAGCCTTAGGTTTGGAATTAACCCTAATTGACATAGAAATTGAACTTGAACTGAATTGGAAAAGCTTGCCTTTTGAGGGCAAGGTTTAAATGCTTGAATGTAAATGATTATACCTTCAATAGGTGATGCAATGTTCTTAGGATAAGTCCTCCAAGTGTTCATGAAATATATGATAAATCACATAAAATCCATCATGAAATCATAATTGAAACATAATATGAAGATGCCACTAAATAGTTTGTTTCTCCTTAAATCAGATATGCTCTCGAGGAAGAATAATTGCTCTTGAATTGATGATAATGTTAGCATATGATTAGATGATGATAATGAATTGAGAGAGATGCCTTATATAGGGATTTCATAATTAAAATCACCATTAGGCTGACTTAGATTTGATATATTTTCGCATGGAGCTAGATTTGGATAGGGTAATGCCGCCTTATTATTCTCTCAAAATTCAAGGAAATTTTTTTGGAACTAGGGTAATGCCGCCTTATACTACCTAGTTCGACCAACTTTTTTCCAATTTTCTAGGGATGTGGGATATCGTGATTCTAATGTTAAATCCAACTCGGTGGCTAGAACCAAGATGTGTAGATATGTGAAATATGCTTTGAGAGTTGAAATTGGGGTAAGATTAGGATTAAATCAAGATTAAATTAATAAAGGGCACGCCTATAATTAAGGGCCCAAATAAGAGTGTGATGATGTAATAAAGTAGAATAAGACCCATAATATTAATTTAAATCAATAAAGGTCCTATAATGCATAGATGAAAGGGAAGACTAAAATAAGTGTTGGGAGAGTGTGAAATTGGACACACTAGTAAAAGTGTACAATTTACGACACTGCACTAACTTATTTGTTTGTAAGTACAATTAAAATATTATTAACTTATAATAATTAGAGTGGGTGATGCATATGCTACAACGATCGAAAAAAAATTGAAGAATAAATGTCGCAATGAAAACTGGAAAAATAATGAAGAAAATCATGTATCCATCGATTGTTCAGGCTGGCCTATGTTATTCTTACTATTGTTAGAATTAGCATTCAGAATTAATCCATCTGATAATAATGTATCTACCACTAAATAACACATTTGGAATCATTTTATTATAGTAAGTCTTTAACATATTATCACTAGAATTAAACAACTGCAAAAATCAACAATTGGAAATTTATTTTGATAATACAATATCACTTGGAGATGCAAATGCAAGATAAAGTCAGATGGATTACACCCAGCAAAAAAATTTAAGTTTCTTGTGATAGTTTGAATTTTAAACCCACATTGAATTCATTACTAACAGAGGATCAATCATCGCATACCAATATCAAGCAAGCACGATTGCAAAGATATTTGCACTAGTAATAATCTCAACACAGCTCAAACCAAGATAAAACAACTTCACCGCTAAATTTCTAAAATGCACAACATGTCGAACTTGATTGGAGCTATTTGCAGTGAAATGAAGACATTTGCAACAAAAAACCATACTTGAGATTACAGCTTCAAACCCCGTTAGTAATGGTTTTTTTTCCTATCTCTGTCAATTTGGCTTGCCAAGTTTTGATAGGTATTAGAGGCGATGCATATGGAATTGCTAGTCGCTGCATTAAATTTGACTGACAAAGCCAGATAGTTTTGGTATGGGCATAAGCATATGATATGTTATACTCAAAAGACAGCTAATATTGCACTGTCATGTCCAGATTTACAATACGTTTTTTGTGATTTGGGATGTGAAGTGATTTTCGATTCAACGAGGTGCAATAGTTACGTCAATAGCAAGATATGCTTTGGGTAACATTTCAAAAATTGTTTGTTAGCATGAATGCAAAATTTGTTTATATTGATGTTTATAGAAATGTCTTGCGACCTTAATTTCATAACTAATTGTCCATCCTTAACCATTCACATAGTAATCATCTATTCATAAGTGAAAGGAGTCAAAACATTATTAAAGGGTCTACCTAAAGACTATCTAACTATTTTTATTTTTTTTATTGAACAATGCTTTGAGATTTGAACTAGACTATCTAACTATGCAACAAAATGTGACATTCAACGAGTCTATACTACATATACCAAAAAGCTGACAATAAACTAATTAGTTGATTCATAAAACAAAATATCTTGATAAAATATGTGTTTCCTGAGGATGCCTCAATGATCCCACCAACCTAGAATTTACAAAGGTTGAAATGTACAAGTTTCAACTTGTCTGCATCTCTGGACTCACTTCGGCCGCCTCATGGGAAAATATTTATTCAATGATTTTACTCAGACTTCATAAATATGAGCTCCTCCAAGAGGGATTGGATAAGGACTTCCTTATCCTCCTTTCAAAAAATATTCAGTTAATCATAGCCTCATAGCCCTTTGCAACTGGGAAACCTCTTAGTTGATGCTATAAATGCATGCTTAGAGAGATGATTAGAGAAATAAAAGAAATGAAATTAGGAGTTAACCTGTGATGTGAAATTAGATGTTGTGTATGTGCTCCTCCCACCCATGAGTGCTCTTTTAAGTGTGTTGTTCACACGAAAACTACAAGACCAACCAAGTCTTCCCCTATTGTAGATAATACTTGTAGTAATATGGATCAGAAGATTGTAAGACCACTTGGTGGACAAATTGTTGCAACAAGAAGGGCTATCTTCTTATGTGTCGAAAAATGCAATATTGATTCAAGAAATAGAAGCCATTACCAGAAGAGGCCAGGCAGACTCAACAACATGTCAATGGCTTGTCTATCCACTTATGTTGCCAAAAACTAAATAGAGTACTATTAACTACAATTAACTACAAAATAATTTGAGCTCTTGGAAATGCCCATGTTATATTGCTACCTAATCTGCATGCAACTTGGGTTGAAAATGTAATCTGATAATTAGGAAGAACAATAAGAAAATCTTTAATATACATTATGCAAAGATCAATGCATTCTCCTCCTAGAAGAACTTTTAATAATCTCTAGATTTGGAGAAGAATGACAACTATATGAGTAACAATTAGAGGGCAAAGACGTTTAGGTGTCACCTCGGATGGAATGGTTAGATTGAAAGTTCTAATCTAAATCAATCCCATATAATTCCTCACTATCTCTCCCTCAAATGCACCCATTATTGTATAAAAAGGGAGGAACTTCTTAAGGAATTGTGAAACCTAAGCATCATGCTATCAAAGCATTCATTTGGAAGTTTCAAATAAATTTTAATAGTTCTATCTTATTGACAACACTAAAAGCCATTTGTAATCATCTAAAACTTTCTTTTTTAAAACCCTATCAAGTTATAAACATTTTCATTGCATGCATATCTTGAAATCATTACAATCCATGAAATGACATCTCTTTGAGGCATTTAGTCAAACAGTTCTCTGCCTTGTCTGTGTTTCCACATGCCATATGCATGTCTACCAAAACATTTGCAAACTATACAAAATCCCTAGGTTCTACTGCGCTTTGATGAATTTCCATACCCTGTTCCAAAGTGCCAATTTTAGCAAAGGCAGAGAGGACATTCGCAAAGAGTATTGCAATAAATACCTCTAACAAAATCTTCAAAGGTATTTACACTTCCGAGAAACATTTACTTGAAAGAACTATTTATGATAGATTTGTTTAGGTGTCTGCTGATCCTGCAACTTGTTTTCAATTAGACAAAAAAAATTAAAGACATTAAATATTGCAGAGTAAAACAATCACAAGTATCCATTAAATATTGCAGAGTAAAACAATCACAAGTAGCCATTAAAGCAAAAAAAACTGCAATAACTGAAGATTAACAAAATTTAACATGCCTACCTCAAATAAACTGCATAGAGGTAATAGTTCATGCAAGAGAACCTGCAAAAAAAATCACGTGCTTTCACAAACTATGGTAGTGAAGTGCTGCATCAAAATTGCTCTGACACCTTATGATTAGGTGCCATTGCGAAGAGAGCCTCTCTTTTGTCTAGTTGGGGTAGCAAATTGAGATTCAGACTGCTTATAAACCAGAAAGAGCTTTTAAAATCCAATCAGTTTACATTTTCCAGCATTCTTCTGGCATGTTTAGATTTGTCATCCCTGTAGAGGATTCATGAAAAGATAATTAAGAGTGGGATTGAGTTGGATGTGGTTGTGGACAGTGCACTTGTGGATATGTGTGCAAAATTTGGTTCTATAGAGAATGCACGCAATTTGTTTGACAAAATATCTCATCGAGATGATGTCCCTTGGATGGTAATGATTGCTGGGTATGTGCAGAATGGATGGGTTGAGGAGGCCCAGAAGCTCTACCAGGAGATGAGATTGGTAAGTTTGAAGTTGAACTCAAATACATTTGCTTAACATTCTACCATCTTGCGCTTATTTGGGCACACTTGAACAGGGTATAGAGATCCATGAGGAGATAATTAGAAGCGAAGTTGAATAGTATGTCTCTGTGGGGAGTGCTTTTGGGGACATGTATGCAAAATGTGGAAGCATAGAGAAGGCTCGTGAAGTGTTTGACAAAATGCCCTGACAAGATGTTGTGTCGTGGATAGCTATGATTGCAGGGTATGTCATTCATGGTTGTGCTGAGGAGGCCCTAATTCTTTTTCAGGAAATGAAAGACTCGAATGTTAGGCCGAACCACATTACGTTACTTTGTGTCTCGTCTGCATGTTGCCATGCAGGTCTGGTAGATGAGGGCTATAACTACCTCAATAGCACGAGGGGGTATGATTACCCCTAAAATGCATGACAGATGTATTATGATCATTCTTCGCCACAAACTTTTCACATGCAAGGTATGATCTACATCTATCAAAAGCATGTATAATTGCCAACATTTCATTATAATAAATTGAATACCCCTTCTCTATACTAGTTAATTTTATTTTCTCAAATTCTATCTAATGTCCTCTTTCTGTCCTCTTTCTGTTAGAACAACCTTTATATCTTATCTAGATGCATCACACTCAATTACAAAAGATAGAGAAATATCAAGAATTGCAAGCATTGGGTATGAGCTCATTACCTTTTTGAAATTGTCAAATATTTTATGTCTATTTTTAGTCCAAGAAAAATCTCCCTTCTAAGTCAAATCGGTCAATGGGATAGCAATTTCAGAGAATCCCTTTACAAACCTTATGTAATAGCTACACATCCAAAGAATTCTCTTAACTAAGTGAGATTGAATGGCGCTGGCCAATCTAATATCGCTTGAATCTTCTACTAGTCCACTTGAACTCCCTTAAAAATGATGAAATGTACCAAATATAGAGTTTTAGTTAATCCAAACTTGAATTTGGACAAATTAGCATAGAAATATTGTTGCTCCAAGATACCCAAAATAATGTCTAAATGCTCTAGGTGTTCTTTCCAAGTTTTACCATAGATCAGTACATCATCAAAAACTCAAAAATATTTTTTTCGCATTTCCTATTGAATACCTTATTCATGCAAGTTTGGAAAGTTGCTAGAGAAATGGTGAGACCAAATGGAATAACTAAGAATTCAAAAATCCATAGTCGCATTGTAAAGTAGTCTTCTTCATATCCTCTCTCCTCATGCAAATCTAATGGTACCCCGATCTTAAATAAATTTTAGAAAAGTATACTACTCCATATAATCCATATATGAGCTCATCTATTCTTGGGATGGGATATCTATTCTTGATGGTTTTCTTATTTAATAATCTATAATATATGCACATTTTCATTGTGTCGTCTTTCTTTTTTACTAGCACCACTGAATATGCAAATAGGCTAGAACTAGGTCCAATAAAACCATGTCCAAATACTCCTTAATAGTCCTTTCTATCTCTTCCTTGTAGCCTCTTCGATGATGGTATGAAGTTATTATAATAGATTTGGCACCCTGTTCTAACTCAACTACATGCTCAAATCACCTATCTAGAGGTAATCTTAGAGGCGTGTCATCACAAGCTACAATATGCTTCTAAAAAAATGTTTGAATTTCAAAAAAGGAATTTACCTTGTCTCTTAGAACAACTTATTTGATAGATTATGATACCCACTAACCATTCTACATGTCCTCTCCAAAAGGTTCTCTCCATCTTCTTTGTAGTCACCATGCTCTAGGAGCTCCACTAGATAGGCCTCTCGACACAACTTATTTTCTATTGGATTGAAACTTGGATTCCATGGTTTGGTACTTTTGATAGTGTCCTCCAAAATAGTGCAACCATTGGATACCCAATATAGTATCAATTTATCCAATACCAACAACATAAAAATCATCAAAGACTTCACAATCAACCATAACTAACTTAAGTTGTTGAATCACACAGTTGCAAGGTGTGACAAATCCATCTACCACAATGACATTAAAACCTTCAAACTCTTTTGTTTTCAACTTGTAGCATCATAAATTGCATCCCTATGTAGTTTCTTGCTTAGCTAGGCCCTATTTTAGCATGTATGACCTCCCACCTCTGATCTCGTTCATCACAACTCAATTCCATATGTCATTTCAACTTCTTCTTCTCATTTTGGACCTCGAGATCCAATTTGAGGCCACATTGGGTGGAGAAGGTCGCTTAGGGCACCCTTCTCCCAAGAGCAAGTTGCCCTGGGTGCCCCACTCCCCAATGTTTGGCCCCAAATTCAAATCACAACACGCATGACTAGGTTGAGCAGGAAATCTTTTGCCATGTTGACCTACTCCATGTTTTGCACCCTAAAATGCTTGGGAGAGGTATATAAGAAAGGACACGGCTAAACTGGCTCCAAAACTGCATGTTAAAACTTGTGTTATCGATTTTTCAAAAAAAATCAGAAAATCAAATCCATAGCTAATTCTGCTAATCACGATCAACGATCTGTAATTTTTGGAAAAATCAATAACACGAAGGTTACTGATCCTTACTGTGCGGTTTTGGAGCTAGTTTAGCCACAACCTATAAGCAAGGCATCCTTCCTCATTTTAGGTCCAGTAATCATGAATCATGAACTAAGCATAAGAGGAGAACTATACGCAATTCAATTCAAGCATTCAAGGCATTTCATCGCACTATAATCTGCATTGTGGCAACCTTCATGCAAGCATGTCTTTTGTGATTTTCTTTTAGGTCTTTTGTGTGGAGTCATCATATTGCATCAACATTTGTGATCATCTTCAACGAAGCATTTGTGTCATCAAGGTACAAGACACTTCTATTCTCAGATCTAGCCTCTGCTATATATCGACATACTTTCCTGTCATGTTCAATTCAATTCAATTTCAAGGTTGATTCCAAAATCAGGGTTTGACTTAGGCAAACCCTTTCTACCCAACATTTTCTCTATTTTATGTTGTGTAGGAATAGGTGGTGCACCTACAAAAATAGGTATAGGCTAATTAGGTGGAGATATATAGTTTGTAATTCAATGAAGCAAAAACTGTTAGGAGTAGGCCGAGCACATCACCCTAATCTCGAGAGCGGGCCGATCTGGACACCCCGATTCCTGCACTTTTTCCTCAAATTTGGATTGTGGTTTGGTTCTAGTTTTCTTTGTTGTATTCTCTTCGAGAATTGTGTCCTCAACCTGTTACAACCCTGCACACACAAAAATGGCCATCTTCTCATCCAATCTTTCCTTCTTCTCGCTAATTTTCAGAGTCACTTTCAAGTACCCCCCATGAGGGACTATTGAATTCACTTTGTGCCTTAGAACATCTTAGCCTAAGTGGATCATTCTCCCTCTAAATGTAATCAAAGCGAAAATAGGCCTAAGTTTCCTAGTTTGTTAGTGAACACTATTTTCCACCCATTACACAACTTTATTTTTATCACAAATCATATACCATTTAAGTTGTGGGTGGCCCCATTATCAAATAGAAGAATCATTCTTTTTCCAACTAGAACTCCTTAAACTTTGGACTTGAGTAGTATCTAGGAGCTCCATATAAGGCTGCTAAAGAGACTTCCTTGTTGATTTATTTTTCTTTTTCTTCCTCTTCATGAGTATCATGAAATCCCTCATTATCATTTGACTCAAGATCTTAAACAACTTCCATGAAGTGCACTTGCCCCTTTCCCATACACTTGTGACTTGGAACCCATGGTTCTTTGCAAGTAAATCAAAGCTTCTTCCTCCTAAGCTCACTATTTATTTCATCATCCACTTTCTTACTAACTATGTTTGGCACATTATTCTACGGAGGAGCTGGGAATGTCTTTTTCTAGAAGTTCCCTTTATGTTGTCATGGGCTAAGAAACTTATTTTGGTGAGTAATAGGATTCTTTGGGATGGAAGTCTCAAGTTGCAAACTTCTTTTGATTGCCTCTTGTAATGTAGAAGGTGCAAAGACTTTAATCAAACCTCTTAAAGGTTCTTCAAGTCCTTCAAAAAAAGATATATAATTTTTTACTCCATTAAATTGTGTACCATGACATCATTTTTTTGGAATTATTCCACATCCATTGATAGTGCTTTCTTGTTTTAACCTTAATAACTCCCTAAAGTATTCTTATTCATCATTGAGTTCAAACCTATCTAAAAGTGTTTGGCTAAACTCATCAAGAGTACTTACTTGATTATGGCCTTGTGCAATCATCCTTTGGTAACACTAGTCATAAGAAATGCCTACAATATGCAAGCTTGCATACTGAATAGGATCCTTCTTTTTCATGGGATTGAGAGTAAAGAAAGTTTGAAGCTTATGTAACCAAGCTCTTGTTGAGATTTCACTATTTTCATCAAAAGTTGGAGATGCTAGTTTTATTTATTTTATTTTTATCTCTTTTTCACTTGAATCTTGGCCTCTCTTATATCCCTTTCTTGGCAGCTCGGTATTCATAAGTTTCACGCATTCTTTGAATAGAATTGAATTTTTGGATTCTTCATTTTGACAATCATAGGTGGCTTTCATTGCAACCATATCTCTTCTAGTTTTTTCCAAAGGTTTAGAATGTCGATTTAATGTGGGTAATTCTTATATAGGAAAGAAAATAGCTTGTGATGGTTATGGAGTGGGTTGCTTTGAATCCTTGGAACTCTCTGAAGAACTTCCTTTCTCTTGTGTAGACATGGATCCTTGCAGTTTCTCTACTAGAAGCTTCATTACCTCTATAGTTTCCACAAGAATTTATACAATCTTCCCTTTATTTTCTTGGATATCAAGTAGTGTTTTTGTCTATCTCTTGAATATCAAACATTTTTTCCTTCCTTTGTATTTCCTTTTCACTTTCTTCTAAAGATGACCTTCCTACAAATTGCTCCTTCTTCTCATGTTGCACATACCTCTTGTCTCTCTCATTGAGTTGCATAAAATTAATGAAACCCTCAGTCTGGCAAGATCACAACACCGATACCATTGTAGTGTCCCTTGTAATAAGAATTTAAACCAAGTTTGCAACTAATTTACAAATAAATTGATTCAATAACAATCTCATCAAAATAGTGTAGTTGTAGTTAGTGGGAATCAACCTTGTTTTATAAAATAACTTCACAAAATAAAAAATAATGTTCATACACATTTATGATGGAAAATACATCATTTCATTTAAAATATCTCATTGATATTAGTCCATACAATCTGCTACAAATTTACTCAAAATAGAGAAAAAATGAAGCTAAAACTCACTACAAACTACACCCACTTCCAAGAAAACTCTCCAAAATTCATACCAAAGGTCTTTAAATGACAAAATAAATAAAAATAAATATAATAAAATAGGAATACCTGTAATTATATGGAGCCTAATTAGACTCGGAGGTTAAATTTTCCCTACTTCTATTGGCGCGGTTTCCCCCCATATTTTTTTACGGTGGTTTGGGGGCAACACCCCCAAGATGGGGTTAAGGGGCAGTGCCCCTTGCACGCTCCTTGTTGTGATTTAGGGTGGGGTCAAGGGGTAGTGCCCCACGAGGTCAAAAAAACTTATTATTTTATAAAGGCGCCAGGTGTTATTTTTCTATTGGTTGACATGTTGTAACCCTAATTTTGTAACCGACATAAGTCTTGATAAAAAGGCTAAGGGTTAGGGTTTTTTGTAGCATTTTGCAATGGTATTGAGTTGCAAGGGGATTGTTGTTGTAATTGGTTTTGATTTATTGGATAATAATATTGGACTCTTTGTTAGGTGGATGCAACCTGAGATTGGGTGAACCATGTTAAATGTTGTCTCTTCGCTGTTATTATTTTAGTGTTTTTCATTCCTGTGTTTAATATTTATCTGCATATGATTGATATTTTCTGTATGCAATTCCTAACAATACCATGCCCTCAAGGTTTCCATGAAATTTTGCAACACTAAAAAACACTCATAACCCAATATCACACACCAAACTACTTGGAAAGTCTCCTACAAACATAAATATAAAAATATTGAAGAAATTCTCATTGTTCAACACAATGGGTAATCTCTAGATGAGAATACTCTTTGGTAATCCTTTGACTCATATCCTTAGATCACCTGAAAAACTTTTAACATCTTGTTCAATAGTGTCCTCCATTGGTTTGACAACCATTGCAGAACAAGTGCAAGCTTTGTTAGAGATTGCAAAAAGAATAATAAACAATGTTGAACAAACCTTGTATAAATGAAAACCACTCCAAGGATCCATTTGGGCAGCCAAATCTAATGCCCAAGAAGAGGAATATTGCTTGCATGTGAAAGGAATGTGATCTGCCCCATAGATGTTATAACACACTACTAAAATAGCTAACAAATTGCCAATCCTTCATAACTATCAAATTCTCTAAGATGCAATTAATGATGAAGGAAAAACTCTCCAATTACCACACCCAAAGAAGGGAAAAATTAATTTAATATTCTTTTTGAGGAAATCTATTTTTTATCAAAATCAATAGCATACTAAATTTATTATTATTTTTGAGATTGTCTTATGATCTTGAGTTGTTGTTTTTGAATAATTGGGCTTCTATATTTAGTAAGTGGCTATTTTTGGAAAGGGGCAATGATAGACTACAACATATAATTCAAATGCGTGAAAAATACTACCCATTGCATAGTTTTATTATTTTGTCAATTTCAAAAGAGTGTTCAATACAAGAATTCAAGAATGATTTGTTTATACTACCCATTGCATAGTTTTATTATTCTTGTATTGAACACTCTTTTGAAACTGACAAAATTATAAAACTATGATGTGTTCAATACAAAAATTCAAGAATGATTTGTTAATAGTTTTATCTCCTCCACCCACTTACCATAATATTCCTTCAAATCCTCCATCACAACTCTACTTTTCATAAGCCAATTCACCTATTGATGCTACCATAAACCGTTTATTGCAAAATGTGTCATTTGTATAACAACAATTGGCCAACATGATGCAATCCCAATCCACTATCCAATCATATTGTACAAGTAGCCCACTTTCTATTTCCATCCTTAAAACTCACATCACATAACAAATTGAGATACCCGATTTTGAGAAATACAATGGAAAAGGTCATCCTTGTACTCATGTGTCAGCATTTATTGCTTATGCAGTGGTTTTAATTTGAACAAGCTATTCTTACAAAAACAATCTCTAAATTTTTGAAAAAAACCACCTTGGAATGGTTTTTCTCTTTGCCTTATAATTCAAATGACAAATATCAATAATTGGTGGATAAATTTATGCAACATTTTCAAAACAATAATGAGCCACAAGTTACATTATTTTGATTTGGTGCATGACAAACAAGTTAAAGATAAAGTGATTGATTTCATTGTTAGATATCAAACTTTGCATGCACAAATTTCTTATTCTCTTCCTGGTGTTGATATTCAAAGAGCTTTCAATAGTATTTTACAACTGCATATTAGAGATAAGATTTTGTTTATGAAATAACCATCCTTCACATGCTCATGCATGACACTTCGTGAATATCAACTCTAGGTTAGTCAATATGAAGGCTCTTCATCTATGAATCCAGTTGATAAGTTTGAATAGGCTCATCAAACTTACCAAGGCTTTAGGAAACAAAATAAAAACTTCATTGTAAACACTCATTCTTCCAACAACAATGAAATTCAAGTTGTAGCTACAACACCTCCTATTGTAGTTCACTTTTCTTCTAAACTAAAGAATCACAACTTTACAACACTTTTTGAATACTTACACTCAATTATGCTTTAATTGTTTAACAAAAAATTGATGAATCTTCCCCTCATTCCTCCCATAGATACTTCAAAGCCTTTATCTCCTTTGTTTAACTTGAAAGCCTTTTGTCAAAATCATCATACACCCAAACATGATACAAAGAGATGTATGCATCTTAAAAATGAAATCGGAGACCTCATTGACTCTAATGTCATTGTGGTGGATGGTGTGAATGTTAAAGATCTAATAAATCCGTAACACTACCTAATCAAAACTTGCAAATATTTACCAATCCTTTTCCTTCCCATTCCATGAATGTTATTGTGCCTAATACTTGTAGTAGTATAGTCCTCAATGACCAATACAACCAAACTAACAACTTTGTGAGCATAATAGAACAAGAGAAACCTAAGCCTAAACATGAACCGAATATCACCTTATATACCTCAGGAGATATCTTAAAGAATGCACTTGATGGACCACTATACACTAATGCTAGAATTAATAACAAAATCGCATGTGGGGTGCTTATTGATCTAGTATGTATGGTGAATGTGATCATAAAAGAATACCTCTATAGATGAATTATATCAAGATGCTTATGATAAAACTAAATTCTTGATTAAGGTACATGATGGTACAAGTCAAAACCATATATCATAGTAGTTTCTAGCCATTATCTAATAGTGAAAACTTTACACTTGATTACTTTTAGCCTCAACTGTTGGCATTTGGAGGAATTGATTATGTGTTGCATTGATGTTTTGTCATTGATGGCAACACCAGTTGTTTTGGTTGTTTAATGGTTTTCAGTTGGTTCCGATAGAGTGGTTGGTTTATGATATTGATTCGATAGAGTGGCTGGTTTATGATATTGATCCGGTATGCTTTGGTTTGTGGAATTGGTTTGGATCTGTCATTCATGCTATTCAAATGTGTATCAAGATCAGTTGGTTCGGGATTTGATGACTCAGGAGCTATCATTTGTTCTAGTAAGCCTTTTGGTCATTGATAAGGGTTTTACCGGTAGAGCTTTGTTGAAGATCTTTTGATGCACGTGATAAGTGGTGTTGGTGTGACTTCTAGATGGCTTTCAGGATGTTGTTGGTTATCTTGTTTGTGTTCTAGTTCATCGATGGTGTTGGTTTTGGTTTATGGCGACCTATTTTGGGTCTGATGTTATCTAGGTTATGGACCGATTTATGTAATGTGTTGGAGGATGTTCCTGATGCATTACTAGCGGGATTTAAGGATTGGTTTACATTGTTTTCGGCCTAAGCCGACTTGGTTTATCATTAGATTGCGGTTTTATTTTATGAACTTATTGTATTATCTTTTTTGGCGGCTGACCTAATTCTTTAGGCCCCAGTTTGGTATAAATATGATGTAAGATCTCTTTGTAGATCATGGTATGGGGGTCAGAGGTTTATCTGTGTGCAAATAATGTTGTAATCATATGTAGAAGGTTTGGTCGATCATAGGTGATCGAATTGGGTTTGTAAGAGAGGTTTAAGGCCTCCAGTATTGAGCTTAACCAGAACTGTACTCAGATGCATAGGAGATGCTATACTTGCAGTTCACTCTTCTTTCCAGATTGTAGCCCGATGTTTTTGTAGTCAGTGAGGCTCCTTTTTGTGATGAGTAGTGTGCTCTAGGTTATTGGCCTTCCTACATGTGTAGGCCCCTCATATTGTAATCACATACTTACTGCATAAGTATTATTTGATGGTGGGTAGGCTTCCCGCTGTGGTTTTTCCCTTTACCGGGTTTTCCACGTACAAATCTTGGTGTCATGTGTTATGGATGGATGGTAACTATTCTCTAATTTATTCTTATGTTTAATTTCTATATCTATTATTTTGGTATTTGGTTTATGCATTCCAGTATTGATTTTATGTGTTCCGGTAATAAGGTTTTGAATGCTTAAAGTTCTGTAATCCGGTGACAACTGATTCAACCCCCCCCTCTAAGTTGTCCTCTAATTATTTGAGTTGTTTAACAATTGGTATCAGAGCTTGGTCCTCTCTGCAAAAGCTTAACCGCTTGAGGAAGATCCTATGGCATCTAGCAGTTCAAGTTCATCAAATACATCTGCAGTTGTTTTCCAAAGAGAAATTCCTAGGCTTGATGGAACAAATTACAAGGTATGGAAGATTCGGACGAAGACTCATCTAAGATGCCTTGGAAAGGAGATTTGGGAGATAACTAAGAATGGTATTACATCATTTAATCCGGCAATTGAAAATCCTCCTCTAGCAGGTCTGGATAAAGAGATTGAGAATGATTGTAGTGCTAGAGAAGCCCTTTTGTGTGCACTTTCTGATCAACAAATAATGAGACTAACTAACAAATCAACTGCAAAGGCTATATAGGACAAATTGGAGACTCTAAATGAAGGTGACCCTTCTGTTAAAATTGCTAAACTTGATGGTTACCGGGTGAGGTATGAGAACCTAAAGATGGAAGAAGATGAAAGGATTACTGCTTTTATGGAGAGAGTTAATGAGATTGTTATGGGAATTCAATGTTGTGGTGGATCTCTGAGTGAAGATGAAATAGTTTCTAAAGTACTGAGAGCTTTGCCACTGGCTTATAAGATGAAGGCTATTGCAATTAATGAGTTGAGAACTATGGCAAACATCTCTGTTAATAGGGATACCTTGGTTGGGAAGTTATTTGCTTTTGAACTTGAGGAATTTGGACCTTCTAGAGCTATGAAATCTGAACTTGCTTTTCATGCATCTACATCATCTACCAACAAGAGTGATTGGAAACATTTATATGCAAAGGAACTATAGGATATGAAGAAAGAAGATGAATAGTCTGAGCAACTTGAAGCCTTATTTGCTAGAAGAGTTCCTAAAGGACCAACATGAAGTAAATATGAAGGAAAATCACCTTTTAAATGCTTTGCATGTAATAAGATAGGTCATTTTGCATCTAGATGTCCTGAATGGAGTTCAAGATTTGAAGAAAGAGATAGAAGATCTTTTAGGCCTAACCATGATTATCAGAACAAGCATAAGTACAGGAAAAACAAAGACAAATCATGTTACTATGTGGATGAGGAAGGTGTGACTGATTTTGATGATGAACCGACACAAGATTCAGCTAGTGGATCCGACAATGGAAAGGAATGGGTATTTTTGGCTATCAAGGAAGATTATCTAGTACCTGAAGAAAAGGCCCTTGCTGCTAAAATTGAAGACAAGGATGAATGGGTAATTGATAGTGGATGCTCACATCATATGACTGGAGATAAAAGGAAGTTCTTATCTATGCAAGAATTTGATGGTGGTCTGGTTAGATTTGGAGATGACAAAGTATGCATGATCAAGGGGAGAGGAATAATATCATTGGATGGTAAGCATAACACTGATAATGTTTATTATGTTGAGGTTTAAGGCATAATATTTTGAGTGTAGGACAGTTGGTGGATAAGGGATTTCAGTTACAGTTCAAGGATGGAAATGCAAGATTATCAATAGATCTAGATTGGAAATTGCAACTGGTACACAGACTAATGGTAGTATCTTTCATTTGAACTCTGGTGAGAAGACATGTTTGATTGCACAAATTGATGAGAGTTGGCTATGGCATAAGAGGTTGTGTTATGTGAATTTTGATTGCATTGTGAAGATCAGTTCTACTAAGGCAGATAGAGATATACTTAAGATTGTAAAGCCCTATAATCCGGTATGTAAGGAATGTCAAATGGGAAAGTAAGTCAAAAATTCTTTTAAGAGTATACAAGATAAATCTAATGATGTTCTTGATCTTATTCACACTGATTTGTGTGGTCCTGGTAGAATAAAAAATTTTCAGGGTGATAGATATTTCATACTAATCATTTGAAAAGTCTGAAGCATTTGAAAAGTTTAAAATCTTTAAAGCTAAAGTTCAGACAAAGACAAGATTGAAGATTGAATGTTTAAGGTTAGATCAGGGTGGAGAATTCACATCCAGTGAATTTAACAACTATTGTGAAAATAATGGGATAAGGAGACAATTGTCTGCACCCCGGACACCTTAGTAGAAGGGAGTTGTGGAAAGGAAGAACATAACTATCTTGGATGTAGCTAGAACTATGATGATGGAAGCTAATCTACCTCATATCTATTGGAGAGAAGTTGCAAGCACGACGAAATACACATTCAAAAAAGTTCATATCAAAGGAGATACTAGTAAGACACCTTATGATTTATGGTTTGGTCATACACTGACATTTAAGTATTTTAGAATCTTTGGTAGTAAATGATATATCAAAAGAGATGATTCCATTGGAAAGTTTGATCCTAGATGTGATGAAGGAATATTTCTTGGTTATTCTAATGAAAGCAAAACATATAGATTTTATAACAAAAGACTGCAAAGAATTGTGGAGAGCAAATATGTCAAAGTGGACGAGCAGAATAGAAGTCAAATTAGAACTTATGAGAGAGAACTGGTAGTGGAAATGATCATAACTAAACTAGTAGCACCTACACCAGAACAAAATGTTGAACTAGTTACTCTGACAACATCAGAAAATTCAATAGTGACTGAAGATCAGGACAGAGGAACAACAAATCTGAAGACTCCTAGGTATGTAAGGTTGAATCATTCAAAAGATCAGATCATTGGAGACAAAATCAAGGGAGTGATGACAAGAAGAAGGTTGGAAACTGATGAGGTATGTATTATTTCTCAAGTTGAATTGACATCAGTAATTGAAACTTGTAAAAATGAAAGTTGGATGAAAGCTATGGAAGAAGAATTACATAAGATAAAAAAGAATAACACGTGAACTTTAGTTCTCTTACCTAATAATAATAATGTTATTGGAACTAAATGGGTTTTTAGGAATAAATTGAATGAGGATGGACAAGTTGTGAGGAATAAAGCTAGATTGGTTTGTAAAGGATATTCTCATAAAGAAGAAATTGATTATGGTGAAACCTTTGCACCGGTAGCTAGGATTGAAGCTGTGAGATTATTTCTTGCTTATGTTGCACATAAGAACTACAAGGTTTATCAAATGAATGTTAAGTGTGCATTTCTGAATGGAGATCTTGAAGAGGAAGTTTATATTAAGCAACTTGATGGATTTTCACTTTCAGATGACAAAAACATGGTTTGCAGGTTAAAGAAAGCTTTATATGGATTGAAACAAGCCCCTAGAGCTTGGTATTCAAGAATGGATAAATATATTTTGAAGCTTGATTTCACTAAAGGTAATGTTGACAGTAATTTATATTATAAGATCACTGATGATGACATATTGATTATTGAAGTCTTTGTTGATGATATCATTTTTGGAGGTGAAGATAAGTTGTGTATGGAATTCTCTAACAATATGAAGAATGATTTGAGATGTCTATGATTGGGGAGATGAGATTTTTCTATAAGTTTGTAGATTACTCAAACTGATAAAGGTATTTTAATTTGTCAAACTAAGTATGCCCGATAGCTGTTGAAGAAATTTGGTATGGAAAATTATAAACCGGTTAGTACTCCGATGGTTATAAGTGAGAAATTGACAAAGAATGTACACCGGTAAATTCTACTAGGTACAAATATATGATTGTTGGTTTGTTATATCTGACTCAAACTAGATCAGATATAATGAATGCAATGTGTATTGTATCAAGATATCAGAGTGATCCTAAAGAAAATCATGAGAGTGCAGTGAAAAGGATTTTTAAGTATTTGCAGGGAACAACTGAGTATGGTTTGTGGTATCTTAAAAATGATGACTTTACATTATGTGTATATACAGATGTAGATTGGGTTGGAGATGTTGATGACCGAAAGAGCACATTCGGTGGAGCTTTCTTTCTTGGAAAGAAATTTATTTCATTGATCAGCAAGAAGAAGTCATGCACTTCTTTATCTACTGCTGAAGTTGAGTATGTTGTTGTTGTTATTAACTATACACAAGTTCTATGGATGAAGCAAATGTTGAAGGATATAAAGGTGGATTGTAATGAACCGGTAGTTATTCACTGTGATAACTCTGCAACTATTGATATATCAAAGAATCCAGTATTTCATTCTAAGACAAATCACATATCTATCAAGTATAACTTTTTAAAGGAGAAGGTGGAAGCAAATGAAGTCAGTCTAGTTTATGTGAACACTAAAGAGAAGATTACAAACATTTTCACTAAACCTTTGCCTAAAGAATCATTTGAGTACTTCAGAGGCAGATTGGGGGTTTCTGCCCCTCCGGTAGAGACCTGAGTAATGCTGATTGACATTAGTCTGGTATGCATTATCAGAGCTATTATTCATTTTGGATTGATGTGGTGGTGCTACTACTCAGGGGGAGTAGTTAGCTGTAAGAATAAGAGGATTTTTGACTTTTCTTTGATGTTTATGTTAGATTTATGGCTTGATGTCAAAGGGAGAGAGATATATGTGAAAAATGAAGCTTAACATAATATCAGTCAAAGGGGGAGTTTGGTTCGAGCTTCATTGCTATATCATTTTGTGGGAGATTGTTGGTTATCTTCCATTGGGGGAGACTTGTTTGGAATTTATTGGCACTTGGATGTTTTTCACATCTAGTGTTGCCATCAATGCCAAAGGGGGAGATTGTTGGCATTTGGAGAAATTGATTATGTGTTGCATTGATGTTTTGTCATTGATGGCAACATCGGTTGTTTTGGTTGTTTACTAGTTTCCAGTTGGTTCCGGTAGAGTGGTTGGTTTATGATATTGATCCAGTATGATCTGGTATGCTTTGGTTTGTGGAATTGGTTTGGATCTATCATTCATGCTATTCAGATGTGTATCACGATCAGTTGGTTCAGGATTTGATGACTCAGGAGCTATCATTTGTTCTAGTAAGCCTTTTGGTCACCGGTAAGGGTTTTACCGACAAAGATTTGTTGAAGATCTTTTGATGCACGTGATAAGTGGTGTTGGTGTGGCTTCTAGATGTCTTTCAAGATGATGTTGGTTATCTTGTTCATGTTCTAGTTCATTGGTAATGTTCGTTTTGGTTTATGGCAACCTATTTTGGGCCTGGTGTTATCTAGGTTATGGACCGGTTTATGTAACGTGTTGGAGGATATTCCTGATGCATTACTGACGTGATTTAAGGATTGGTTTACATTGTTTTTGTCCTAAGACAACTTGGTTGATCATTAGATTGCAGGTTTATGTTATGAACTTATTGTATTATCTTTTTGGTGGCCGACCTAATTGTTTAGGCCCTAGGTTGGTATAAATATGATGTAAGATCTCTTTGTAGATCATGGTATGGGGGTTCGAGGTTTATCTATGTGCGAATAATTTTGTAATAATATGCAAAAGGTTTGTTCGATCATAGCTGATTGAATTGGATTTGTAAGAGAGTTTTAAAGCCAGAGTATTGAGCTTAACCGGAACCGTACTCAGGCATGGGAGATGCTATACTTGCAGTTCACTCTTCTTTCCGGATTGTAGTCCGATGTTTTTGTAGTTAGTGAGGCTCCTTTTTGTGATGAGAAGTGTGCTCTTGGTTGTTGGCCTTTTTGCATGTGCAGGCCCCTCATATTGTAATCACATACTTACTGCAGAAGTATTATCTAACGGTGGGTAGGCTTCCCACCATGGTTTTTCCCTTTACCGGGTTTTTCACATACAAATCTTGGTGTCATGTGTTATGGATGGATGGTAATTATTCTATGATTTATGCTTATGTTTAATTGTTATATCTGTTATTCTAGTATTTGGTTTATGCATTCCGGTATTGATTTTATGTGTTCCGGTAATAAGGTTTTGAATGCTTAAAGTTCTGTAATCCGGTGACAACTGATTCACCCCCCCACTCTCAGTTGTTCTCTGGTTATTTGAGTTGTCTAACATCAACAACCTCAGCCAATTAAACCTCATGAAGATATCTTATTCCTATCCTAAAAAAAAATTAAATCCAATAGAATAGCTATTTTATCCTTTGGTAATCCTTCGAGATCCACTTTGATTGCTACCCGTAAGGATTCGTTGACATCTATGGATATAAAAGTAGTACTTCCTACCCCATAGGTAGCAAGTGAACCACATCCTAGACTAAGAATCCTCCATACTCCTAAAGTTCCTAGCATGCATGTTGTGGTTCTACCTCCATCATCCTATAAAGGACAAAGTGGCAAATGCCAACAACATCTAGACATTCTCCTATCTCTCAACCTTTAGAGGTTCCTTTTGTTCCCCCTTCTATTCCTAGAGAAAAGGAAGAAAATGAATCAACATTGAATGAACCCAACCTCCTTTTACAAAAGAATCAAATTGTAACCAATGAAATCATAGCATATCAGAAAACTGACAAAGACATTGTGCCAAGGCTCATGAGCTTGTTGTAAGAAGTGAGTCTTCTCCTAAGTAGTCCAATATTCTTTTGGTCCTGCCTTCCCAACCTTCCTTATCATCACCCACCCTAGAGAAGAACTTTACTTTGCCCAACCTCAACAAAAAATGAATTTTTAATTTTAAGGGTTTCTTCTCTTCCTATCAAATCACCTACAATGATCAATCTAGATGATAATTTTCATAGTATGGTTAAAACTATTGAAAATTATAATGAATTGTCTTTGATATTTTCACATGAATTAACTCTATCTACTAGTGACACACATTTTGATTCATCATTAGAGCATGGTCCATGTTTGGCACTATACATAATGTAGACACCTAAAAATGTCTCATCACTAACACACTAATTATTCATCCTAATTAATTAAACAATTCTTTAATTATTTAATTAATCTATTTTTTGTTCTTCTAAACTAATTTAATCATCACATTTCATCTGTTCTAATTATTCAATTTCCCTCTAATCAATTAATCATTTAACCCCCTTTCTTATTATTAATTAAATATTTTATTTAATTAATTGTGAATTAATACCTTTAATTAAATAATCTTTGTTATTTAATTAAATTCAATTTCCTATAACTAAATAGTTTCTTTAAATTATTTAATTATATAATTCATTCTTTACTAATTCAAATATTCAAAAATTCAAAATTCCCCAAATGCCAATTTCACTTAATTTCAATAAAATGTGCATTTCATTTCATATTTTCAAAAATCCAAATTCAAATAAAATGCAATTCAAATTTGAATTTCAAGTTAATTTCCTACATCACATAACAGAATCCTAACTGGCACTGAGTTTCAATCTAATTAGCAATCACCTTTTTCTAACTGGTCAATCAATTTAGTCATCTCCCCGGTTAACTCCTTCATCAACTTTTCTAACTCCAAATCAACTTTTTTGAATAAACTCATCTATCCAGTTCATTGATCAATCAATCCAATTAACTCATCAATCAAATGAGCGTAACTCTCAATCAATTTTGTCTCAACCAATCTCAACCATTGGTTGATTCTATTCTCCAATGCATCTTGACCGTTCAATTCCTTTATTCAAAATCTATAAATTAAGCATCAATCTCCCATTTTCAATAACCACTGTCTTCAAAATTATTGTGCCAATATTATGCAGGAATCCCAATGCAACACTGAGAGCCACACAACCATGATAATGTCAAAGAGAAATGGAAGCAAATTGGATCAACAAATAGGGTTTTAATGCTTTAATGTATATGTTTTGTTGATTTGATTGAATTTCATTGTCATTTATGGATTTTGCTAATTAGAATTGAGTTCTAGTGGTTAGCTCATTTATTCTAGTTAATTATTCTTGAATTTCCCATAAAAACATTGGTGAACTTGGCGTGAAACCACGACTCTCTTTTAAATTCATATTCTAGAGATTTTCAAGTCTTAATTGGTGTTTTATTCAAAAAATTCAAGACTATTATTATGCAGATCAAGTTCTAGAAAAGATTGTAGGGTGTCCAAATATTTCATCATATCTCCCAAATGGTGTATAGCTGAAGGTTGGGGATAATATCATGAATCTACATTCCAAGAATTAGCCTTAGATCATCATTTTTGAGTGAGATATGGTAGTTTCAATATTTTTCATAAATCTTTGATTTTTGGAGTAAATCAACGAATTTCTCTGAGATTTGGATCACAAAACATGTTTATAGTCCAAAATTCAAACCTATAGCATCTGTTGTGACTGAGATATGATAATTTTATTTGTTTTTAATAAATTCTGAATTTTGGGTGCAAATTAGAATTTTTTTCTAGAATTATTACATTTTTGGAAAGCTCTCAAGAATTCATTAAGGGTATCTTCTTTGCGATGTTTTTTGGGGTTGAAAACATTACAAAATTTTTTTTATCTTTTTTTACTAGGTATGACAAACAGAACAATTAGAAACACATCCACATGGTAAATTATGAAGGTAAAATCTTGAATTTTGTTTTTTTTAATTCTCTATCATGTTGGTTTTAAATTCCTTTTTTTTGTGTCACATGATTAGAATTTTTGTGTTACTAACATTTGATCTTCAATGTGTGACGCTCGTAAGTAGAAGACCAAAAGTCCACCAAACTACTAATTACTTGCTTGCACAGGTAGATTAGGAGTGTGTCTTCATTTTTCTAGCACAAATAACTTTTCAATTGGTTCTTAAAATCAATTTGTTTCTTTGGTGTCTGGCATGCTTGTGCATGTGAGTGGACCTACTGCTAACACACACTATCCTCTACCCTAGCTTTCGTGGCCCTGGGTGTAAGAGAAAAATGTTAGTGATGCTCAATTTTCTTTATTTAGTATTAGAGCGCCTGCCTCCCTAGAATCCCATAAGGCCAATGAGAGGGAATGATCCAATCGGTATTTCTTTAGTTTGCTATACAAATTAAAAAGTTAGGTGAAAACCACGACTGCTTGGTGATGTGTATCTACACCGATGGTTCCTTCGGGGTAGGCTCTTCAGTGAGTCATCATCACATGGGTAGACACCAACATCTGTTGAAGTTCCCCCACTACAAACCAACTATTTTAGAAGCCAAAAATCCCTCTATTTTCTAGCACATGAGGTCGAACCTCTGAAGGCGTCCCACAATCTCATAGTTTAAAATTGAAATAGCAAATTCCTTGAGATCTTGAAGTCTCTAGGAATTCGGAGTTTGGCATGCCCAAGAAGTGAGTGCAATCTAAGTGGGAGCCAGTGCTACCAAACTTCTATGCTATCTATTATGAATAATTGTGGCTCGGATTTTATATGCAATGGGAATCCAACAGATATTGCCTTTTGCCAACCTAGGAATTTGCACTTAAATGTGTTCTTAATTTGTTCAAAAATCAAACAACCATTTTGTATTTTGTGCTTTCAACACAAAATTCCTACAACAAAGATTTGCATCCAAACAAGGTCACAAAACAACAACTTGGTTACCAAAAAATTCAAATAAGGTTCTTAAAATCAAAACTTGGCTCAAACATAAGGTCATTTCCAAAATATCATGTTGTCTCACTGCTTTCTTTGTGTTAAAAAATTCCCTTTAAATTCCATAGGTCCTTATTGGTTGCATATCCATAGTAGTCCTCGTTTAGTGTCAGCATTATCGTAGAATCAAGTTCAAACATTTGTCTATATGGTTGTTGAGAATTAAGAGACCCATTATCACCAATCAATTTTCAAACAGTCTTTGTGCCCATTCTCATAAGTCTAGTATAGAGTACCTTTTTCTCATCAATCATAGTCTCAACTTGGGTCAAAACAATCCTCGATATCTCTTGGACAGTATCATGAACCTGGTCTCCAAATCTTGTCCTCATTAGCATTTGTATTATCGTCTTAGTAGTCAAAGAAACTCCAAAGAGTCCCATTCAAAATCTATTCTTATCATGCCAAAGTGTGGAATCCTTCCAAGAATCCCCCATGCATATCCAAACTCCTACCCCATGTCAAGAGGACAATCCAAATTAAGAAGAAATGAGTCCTGGAATAAATCAAGATCAAGAACAAACCCTTCCATCTAATTCAATTTTTGATCAAGATCCCATCTGTCAAGAGTCTTATGATGATCCCCTTCCATCTCAAGAGGTAAGTGTCCTTCCAAGTCCCATTCAACATCCACCTCCTAAGAAAGATCATGATACCCCTTCCATCCTCTCCAATTATCGAATTCAAAATCAAGAGAAAAGCACAAACGCTAATGATCCTCTTCCAAGTCAAGATCAAAGTTTCCTTCACCTAAATTTCATAATCCTCCATATCCGCTTGTAGATCCCATCATTACTTCTTATCCCCTTCATGGTCCTAATCTTCCATCAGATTTCATTACATCTACCCAAGTTGTTCACGAATCCCTTACCTATCAAATGGGTTCTTCCACTTTCATCTAATCTAGTCTACTTCATGATCTTATCATTCTTTCCATATCATATCCTCCTCAAAATGGACTTACATCTTGTTTTAGAAGTAACAAGTATCCTATTGCTAAAAAGATTTGTCAAAACATGCATTACCAAGGCAAAGGGTTAGGCCTAAATGAATAAGGTATATATTAGAACCTCCATATCAAAGTAAATCTCAATTATCATGGCCTTGACTACACAACTCACTCTCGAAATGTTGGTATCCCTACTAAATCCCACATTCCTCCATCTAAATCCATTCTGGGTCCTTTTATTCCAAAATCAAAGTCTTCCTCCCTTCCATCCATATTAGGACCCTGCGTCCCTCCATCCACTATTCATGTGACCCCTAGCTCACAATCCAATTACCCTATCATAAATCAAGATCAACAAAGGTACACATCTTTGAGTACCTTTCAACCATCTACCTACATCAACTCATCGAAAGACCTCCATATCATTCTTATTCATCCATGAATCCCATTCCCTTTCAAAGCAATTTGGATGCCACACATAAAATCCATAAGTCCAAAAATCCATATCCATCAAAAGATCAACATGTCCCATCTAAATGACATGTAAAAACAAAGAAGAATCTAATCCAAAAGAAAGAAAAAAAAAAATTCAAAAGGCCATAAATGCCCATTAAGAAAAATGAAAAATAAAAAACTATGTGAGTTCCTAAATTTCTCATGGAAGCAATTTGTTCCAAAGAAATAGAAAGAAAAGAAAAATTAAAATCAATGTGGATTCCCATAAAGGCATTGCATTACAAAGAAAAATCAAAATTTGCATCCAAACTTGCTATTCCAAAAGCTTCCCTCAATCGTCCATCTACACATCTCCCACCTTCCAAATCTATTCTTCCAACACCTTCATCCATTTTAGGTCCTTATGTCTCGAAATCCATGTTCACTCCTCCCTCAAAATCTCAAAATCCAAGATCCACTTGTCCTCCATTTGTGAATCGGGCATTTTGTATCATTTTGTCACACACTCACCCATGCTCAAGCTTACGTCTAGTCCATTTCCTAGATATATATTCATGAAACACTTTAGAATTCGAGGTTGTTCCTCTTTAACACTATCTTTTGGTTGAAATGTGTACTTGATCTGGAAAGAGAATCACTTGTTGTATCTTGATACTGACATCTTCTGATTACTATATCTCACGCACTTAGTCAATTGCCCTAAGTCATGGTAGTTTCTTAGGTGAAGACGTGGCTAGTGAAAAATCTAAAATCCTGCTTCAGAACCACTATAATTCTCTAACCCACATGAGATCCATTTCTTACGAGCCAACACACAAAAGAATAAATGACAAGAGAAAAAGCAATATCAAAAGATCAAAACAAAAGCATGACCAAGAAAAGAAAATCAAAAAATGCAATGAAATAAAATATAAAGCTTGGCTTTGGGAACATGTGAGTAACTCCATCGAGGCTATGGATGCTTGATTGACAATGGAGCAATGTTCTTGAGATTACAATGATAACCTCATCGGTTCTATAGATGCTTGTTGACCGCATGGCTCTATCCAAGATGCTTTTGAAGTTAGGCTAACTCATGTAGCTAATCATATCATATTCTAAGGATTAGAATGATCATATGAACCAAAATGAATGCATTTGCACACACATAGGTAATCAAAGACTAAGTAACTGGATCTAGTTTTAGAATCTTGTTCCCTTTTGAGTATGCTTCCTAGTCACTAGATTTGTTTGGTTGAGTTTTATAGAGGTTCTAAGTGTGGGTTGGGCAAAAATCTTTGAAATGTTCAAGAACACTTATTCAGGTGGTGTTACATGTTCTAAAGATTTCACACATCTCTCTTTTGCAAATGAAGACCTCTATACTTGGGGGCAAGTTTCATTGACTCTATCTTTCCTACCATATCTCCCATTATACCTCATCCACTATCCATCACCCTATCTACATCCATCTTGTTTTTCTGTAATGCCCCACCAGGAAACCCCGAAGGGATTAAGCCATAACACAAGAATAGAGTGCAATAATTTTTTTTAAAGATAAACACAACATTTAAGATACAATGAGATATCAAAATTCAGATTACATAGCAGAAGACATCAACTAACACCTAAAGAGTTTCCCAACGTGATTACTTAATTACACATTTAACTTAACTCACACAATAAATCCAATAAGTTGATTATCTTATAACGAGATAATTCTTAAACAAGGATAATTTCTTTCAGAAGATGAAAATATATGGATTGCAAGATAAGGTTTATCCATTAAGATCTATTCATATCTTACGTTCAATCTTTTCATTAAAATATAAGTCATGCATCTAATTTAACAACACACTTGAATTTTATCATAAGCTAATGAGATCTTACCATGCATACTTAATTTCCTTTACAACAACTGAATAGATTCCATTACTCTAAGTTACATTCTTTCATGATACAATTTACCACATTTTAAAAGACAATTGCATACATGCATCTATGATAAATCTCATCTAAACCACTTATGCATACGATCAAAATGGAATTCATACATGCTAACACTAAACATGAAACATAAGAAGTGAAAGCATCACATAACACCAAGATGATCTCGGAGTTCACCCCTAAAGGGCTACATCTCCAGGTCTGCTCAACTGCAAGACCCCTCTGATAATTAATAAAGTTAAGAATACATGAGATTCTCATAATTTACAATCCTACCATCAAGGTGAAACATAATCAATATACAAATGACTACTTCGGTCAATAAATACATAAACGATCCCTGAAAAGGAAAGGATCCAGCTGAACATAATCAAAGCTAATACAAAGGTCCACTAGAGCATCCACAAAACTGAGTCATCACCACCCAAGGTCTAACATGAAGCCAAGTACTCACAAGGCATAAGCAATAGGACGACTCCACAAAAGGTGCTCCTATCATGACCATACAACCACACACTAGCGAACGTAGGGACAAGTGTCATCACACAACTTGGTATGGTTACCATGGCAGGTCTTCATAGGTTCCAACCCCATACACTGGGTTACCCTGGCAACCTAATCTGAACCTTCGGCCCATCCAAGCCTCATGTGGACCCACACATCCTTTCGTGAAGACAAGGATGATGGTTTGCCATTTTAGGCCTTCTCACAGCATGTCGAGTTTGTGTTAGCACTCGTCCCATGTGTGAGGCACAATTATCTTACTTAGAGATTAACATTCTAATCTACTGTTAGGTTATCACTTATTAGACTCACTTTTGATGGGTTACCCAGCAGCCACTTTGGGCGCGGCCCCCAATCGAAAGCCACTTTCCCATACGACACTAGACTATACTCAAGCGACCTCCGAAACCAAGGAATACACATGGTCAAGAAAATGGAGTCCAAAAAGGAGGGAACATCCATCTAGTCAAACACAACTTAAAGAGGTACACTTACTAACGATACTCTAACCAGAGACCTGACCAACTATGGTCAACCACGAATCATCATTCAACACCCACATAAAGGATATGACCAACTACGACACCACCACAATACAACAGTCAACTCAAGACCGAGTATAGAAATAGGTACCCAAATCAACCATACGATAGGGTCCAATCAAACAAAGCAAGGCTTGCCATTACTTAAGCAAAAGCGAATATAGAAATTAAACTTGCATAGGCAATAACTAGAAGATACAATTTTCTTTCCCATTGATTTAATCAATAAAGGTCAATCAAGTTTTCTACATGATCTAAGTTTTCCAAAATACACTAACAGGAAAACATCATTGCAAGGTGAATATAATACCACAATTTGCAATAGTACCATTGTCTATTTCTCAAACAGAGGAAAAATATAATTAAACCATTTATTTTACTAATTGAGAATATTAGTAACTTAACAATTTTTGCAAATGATACTTAATTAAATTTCCAAAATCATATCCTTTAAATTCATAATGTCCAATGATAAAATATTCATTTCTAACATTTTTAGATGGCTTATAACATTCAAATCTTCAAATAATATATACTTGTGAATAATGCATATTTTATCTCAAAATTTTTTTCCAATTTAAATAATATTCTATCTTTTTCCAAAAAGATGCTTCCCTAATATTACAAGTCCAACAGGATTAAATATTAATTCATATATATTTATTAACCCACGGTTAATAAAATATACACAATTAATAATTAATAATGCACAATAATCCAATTAAATATTAATTAATATATATATTTTTTCATTAATAAAATATATTTTATTAATAATTTAATAATGTTCAACTTTCACATTAAATATTAATTAACATATATACATTTATTTCCATCAATAAATATATATTAATATTAATTAATAATTAATTAAAAACTTTATAAAAGAAAATACTTTTAAATTAATAAACCTATTTATTTTTTTTAACTAATAATAATAATAATAATAAAAAAGATTCAAAGGGGGGCAGCGAGGGTCGGGTCCACCTCCCTTACGCGGGGGTTGGGCGGCCACTGTCATGCCCTAACCGTGGGCGGCGCCACCGTGGTGGGCGTAGGGCCTACGGCGCCTACGCGGCCACCGCGGCCCTGCAGCCACCGCGGGGGATGCAACACGCTGCAGCCACCGTGGGGGTCACAGTTCCCTGCGGCCACCGCGGGGGTCGCAGCTTGCTGCAGCCACTGTCGGCTGTGGCTTGCGCAGGGGGAGGAGGCGACGAGTACAGCTCCGCTCCCCGCTCCTCCAAACCCCCAAACATAATATATTTTTATTTTTTTTAAAACTGTTTAAAAATCTCGATTTAAAATAAAATCGATTGTTTGGTTATGCAAATATACATATATATTTTTGTTTTATATTTTTGATTGGCATACTTCTTCCAAACACATAGGGTATCAAATACCCAATACAAATTGAAGAATATCAAAAACTCCAAATAAATTTCTTCAACAAAAACCCATATTTGGGCAAAATGGGCCATTTAAAGTCAATGATTCAACCATTCTTCCCCAAAACAGCTAATTTCTAAAATAAAACTTAAATTCAAGAACACCTAGTGGAGATTTAAACAAGAGTTCATCATGAACATCTATTCTCAAATAATATCCAATATTTGGTTTTAGAAAAGCAAGAACAATACAACCAGAAATCAAGGAGGTGAATCTGAATCCTACCTTATCTCGCATTCTTGGCAAGATCTGCTGAAGAGCCCCTAACCTGCAGCTCAAGGAATCCTTCTCCTTCCAAACTCCCCCAAATATTTCATCCAAAATATTTTCCAAAATATATTTTTCTCCAAAAAAATTCAATCCCCAATATTTTCCAAAAGTCTAGGTTAAATGGGAAAAGTTTGACCAAAATTTTTATTTTTGGAATTAAAATATTTATTTAAAATAATTCCTCAAAAATCATTATTTTCCAACTATATCAATAAATTAACTTGCTTTTCAATTTAAAAATTGATTTTCTCACTTAACTGAAATTTAACCTTTCTATTTTCAAAATGCCAAGAAGATAAAATTAATTATATTTCAATTGAATTTCGATCTTTCATTTCATAAGCATAAACATAATGCATTTAATATTTAAAATTAACTATTTAATTGAACTTGCTCCTAAACTGAATCGAGCACTTCAATTAACGATAATCACATAAAGAAGCCTTGTTTAATTTAGTCCACTAATCTTTAATGCACAAACACATATTTAATCAAATTAAATACTAAGGACTAATTACTCAATTTAACCACACACACCAAACACGCAACCCAAGAAAGCCACACAGACAAACGACCCACAAACCCAACCAAAGGGAATACCGACGACGACTGACGACGCTCACTTGAGCACGACTATGGTCAAACGAGGGTCTCATGACCACCTAATCCAACTCTAGGGATTAAAGAGGTACACCCAAACCTGCGAATCTAGGTGGAGATGAACCTCGCATCCATGCGACACTGTACCTGAAATCTCCTGCAACCAAGAGTCATACATGCATACATATATAAACTTAATGAAAGCGTTAGCCCGAGATAATAACATGAAATAGGAGAATTAATTAACTTGCATACAAATTGGTGCAAAAACCACATTAATAGATATGCACTGAAATCAAAACATCTGACTATAATATTATATTATGATAGACTAACCAAGGTCAAACCGAGATTAGAATTTGATTAGGGTACGGCTAGTACATTCTTCCCCCCAGGTTCCGACTTACTCCTGGAAGTCGTAAGGCTAGATGGAGAACATGTCGCACACATTAGCCCTGAAACTTATTCAACAAATATTAAATTGCACATAGGAATCTTTCCATAAATAAATGAAATATTATTGCTAAATCCTTTACGAATGCCATTACCCATTGGCAAGATACATCTAAATCCATACATTTCTTATAACATTCTAGGAATTATCCACAATCATAGCAGAGAAACAAGAATTTTCTCCCTTTCATTACACCAAATTAAAGCATTAAAAGAGGTACGCAACAATTACCATACTTATCTATCAAACATGACAAAAAAAACATGTCATCAAGATCAATTTCCTTTACCAATACATCTTTTTCATAACACTTTATCGCAAAGAACTAGCTTCAAATATCAATTTCTACAACCAAATTAACTTTCATGAATAAGAGCAACGTAAATAACTCAATTGTTTACACTTGCCAGGCATAAGAAAACCTTTCCAAAGACTATGTGCCATAACATAGTGACAAGTTAACACAATTTATTCCATGATACAACTAATAACCATCCACAAATTGGAATGCATAACTCAAAAGGCCACATGTGAGCATGTCTAATGCTCGGTCAAAGATAAAATGCACGATCAACATCTCTATGCCTGATCTCAGAACAATAACGTGATCATAAATACCCAATATCTCACTCAAGGCTCGATGGTGCTAGGCACACCATAGCAGTGCTACCTTCCATACAAGACCTTCATGAACATCCCTTGTTGAGTAAGGTGGTTAGCCTCCAAGAGATAGTCACCACACATAGGTAAGTAGTGGATCCTAGCTGCATCACAGCCTCACACACCCCCATCCTCAAGGTTCCTTACGTCTACTTCCTCGTACACACTCTACCAAGTCCATCTCATACATCCTTGGAGAGGAATTTCACATTTCAACACAAGACCAGCATACGAAAATAATAAGTATAAATCAATTTAGCCACCAAAGTACAAATGAATAAAGATAATAAATCATCAATTCCAACAGTAAGGCAATAAAATAATCTGGAATTGCAACACCAAATCAAGAGTGCAAAAGATCACAAGATCGTGGCTAAACCTTCAAAGTCGAAGTAAAATAAATTGCTGGTCCCCAAAGAAATAATAAGAATATCACAACTGCACATAACATTACTGTGTGATTAGCATCTAGCCACCAATGAGGAAGGAAGGAACAATTGTCTAGCTATTGCAGTAGCTCATCATGTGGTGCAACATAGTCACACTACCCACATGCCATGGCGGTGTGCACCTCAACATCACCTCGCATCACGTCATCACACGACATGGCCATACCCTAAGAAGAGAAGACATGCAATGGACATATCCCGCATGGTAGTGTACCTCACGGAAACAAGCACACGCAGGTCACGTCCCGCATAGCGACGTATCTAGAAGGATACTCGTCGTAAGCCAGAGGTATACATGACTAGGGTCCACCCACATGCCCACCAACACGTACTAATTAGAATCTCATGTGGATAAACCTACCTTTCATGAAGACAAGGCAAAGGATCCTCCAAAATACACCATCGCTATGCTCAAGAATCACCATCAAAATGCTCAAATAAAGGAGAGGAATAGGCTGCCACACATAAACCTATAAATAGATTCATCAAAAGGAAAAGTATTGAGTACACCTTTGATACAGTTTTATAGTATAACTATATCATTCCTCTAGATAGAGAAGCTAAAGTCGCTTCGCGCCGACATTACTTGTATGCCAATCCATACTGATAAAGGAATGGTGACTTCAAATACTACCCCTTAACATACTGAATTACCCACAACCCGAGGTTTGGTACTCAGTAGGGAAACAGATAAGCACCATCACATAAACAGTATGGTTTCCCATACTCATAAGCAACATATCCTCCATGGTTGATTACTTCACCAACCCATCGACACATATAATAAGCATTGGTTTCTTACAATACACACGAATACACCAGTACTGGTTTAATCACATTTACGGGGAGTACTTTTCAGTACGCTATCATCTACTCAAGGAAGGTTTAAATAATGCTTCCCACATGAATAACTGAATCAAGTTTATTCTAGATATAAGTACTGAAATTATTAACAATTCACAATTACATAAGAAAATAACATCATTCCTATATCTTTCTCTAATTTCACTAAGCATTCATAACTAAATTACCAACTATGCAAATTTATTTCTAAAGCTTAAGGCTTTCATCTTTCCATAAGAAGTCCAAAAGCAAACATACAATTCCATATGCGTTATAAACATTCTATTTAAATCAATGCATTCTTCGTAGCATCTCTAAAAATCTTAGAATCTAGGCAAAGAGAAGGAAAAGAGGGTTTGATAATCCAACTATTTCCTACAAAGACACAAGATCAACAAGATCACACTACAATATAAAATTTCTCACTATAAGCCTATCATTTTTTTAATTGCACGGTTTTCATTTTGCTACCATTTTAGAAGGATGCCAAACCACCTAACATGACATTTCCAATTATTATGGTTGCAATGGAATGTTCTAGTTTTCCAAAAAACACAGAGATCAAAACAAGCAATCTTTTCAATAATACTAGACCTCTTGAGAACACTCACTTATTCTTAATACAATACAGACACATGTCATAGTTTTGCAACCTATCATTGAAAATCAAGTTACAATTAGAAGTAAAGAGAGGAGTTATCAACAAAATATCACATATTAATGCATGCACATCAAACAAGCTTTTTCATTTGCACTTTCCAAACCCATTAAGGTAATTACATATACCCAAAAGCAAATTCAATGGAGAATTGCTAAAATAAATCCTCAATCAAAGTGGTTTAATGAAAACACATAAAACAATCGTTCGTGGAACACAATAATATACTCTTGAAGCTACTATAACATGTTCCCTTTAATACTTCTTTTACAAACAAAGCAGTTTCACATAACAACTGTAGTCACATAAATCTGTCCACTTAATTAAATGAATACTTAGTATTTATTTGATTATTTAACCATCAATTAATAATTAATTAAATTAATATTTAATTAATTCATCTTAACCCTCTTCTCCTATTAATTAAATAAATTATTCAATTTATTTGATTTAATTCACTTAACCAAATTCAGACCATTAATTAAATAAATAAATCATATTTATTTAATTAAATATTCTCTCACATTTAAATAAATTAATATTTATTTAAATCCCACCTCTCACATTTAAATAAATTAACATTTATTTAAATCACCTTTATCCTCTACCCACTTGCATTTTCCTACAAATGCAAGTTGCACAATTATTTTAAATAAATTATTTATTTAAATCACCTTTATCCTCCACCCACTTGTATTTTCCTACAAAAGCAAGTTGCACAACTATTTTAAATAAATTATTTATTTAAAATCCTATTTATCCTCACCCACTTGAAACCTTTAATGGTTTCCCTTAAAGTATTCAAACTTGATGGCTTTAAAGTCTTCAAACTTGATGGCTTCCTTCTATAGTCTTCTTAAGACTTTAATGGTTTTCCTTAAAGTCTTCAAACCTTTAATGGTTTCCCTCAAAGTCTTCAAGCATTTTAATGCTTTATCTTCATTTTTCTCATTTAAATAAATTAATATTTATTTGAATATTTATCCAAATGCAAATTACACCATTTAATTGAAATAAATGATTTTATTTTAATTGAAAATACTAAAATTTCTCCCACTTGCATTTTCCTACAAAATCCACTTGCATGCCTAAACCCCTTCTAGAATTTTCTAATCACTTCTAAATAACCTAACCCCTTCTCTAAACTTTGTCACATTCCTAAGCAAAAGGGAAGTCACTTCTCAAACCCTCAAAGTCTTTGATAACCATTAAAGGCTTTCAACCTTCAACCACTAAATGGCTCAAAGTCTTTGATAACCATTGGAGGCTTTCAACCTTCAACCACTTAATCCCCAAAGTCTCCAATAACCATTAATGGTTACCTCAAACCCTCTCACATGGTTAAAACATTTGTTTTGACTCAACCTCTACCCAACCCAAAGGTCTCATCAGGCCATTAATGCTTTGACCATGATTATCTCTTAAACATTTGCACAAAAGTTTATCCTTGGATTAACTCTTAATCCAGTGGGTAATCTTAATTTGGACTTGACCCTTAGCCTCTAGATAACCATGAGGTCTTCTCAGGCCTTTAATGCCTCCAACCTCTTCTCTCAACCCAATCCTATGTTGACACTTGTCACCATTTTATTGGTGCCAATTGTGCACATGGATCCCCAACTTTCAAACTTAGCCCTTGATTAAACCATTCAATCTTAACCCTTCATTTCCCCATTTCTTCTATAAATAGAACCCTTATCCTCAATCAAAAAAAAAAGCATTAGAGTATTGTTGTTATACTGGCATTAGCATAGAGCTTTTTCATAGCATCACTATCTACTCTTGCATAGTATTTGCTTATCATATTCAACCATCTTGAATCTCTATATGACATCCATGGCTAGTGCTAAAAGCTAAGAGCTACACTCATTTGGGACTTGGAGAGGAGAGGAACAAGGGAGGAGCAACTATGAGCATCTTTAATAGCTATTTTATTCTATGTTTATATGCTTTCTATTCCATGCTTAATATCTCTCTTGATATGCCTGTTTAGGATAATCTTTTGTTGCTAACACTAATGTTTGTTTCTTATGCTCTTGTTTGTGTTGCCATCAAACAAATTTTCTAATCCTTTTTGCAGAGCATCATTTGGTGAACCCGACGTGAATCCAAACACCACAAAGATCAACTTTTTTTTTTAACCAATAACATGTTTGAATGTTGAAAATGTCACACAGGTTGCACTTTCGACATTGTTTTGGCGTGTTTGACATTGTTTTGGTGCTATTCACCTTGTTTCAGCGCTTTTCCCTTCTCTGTCTTTCCCTTTCTTTTAGTGCGTTTGTGTTAAATAGTGCATCTGTTCAAACACATACTAGCGCTATTGTAACATAACGTTGTACAAATCACCTTGTAACCAAAAAAAATAAAAATTAGGCTTGTAGAAGCCCACCAAAACATGCGGATTTTTCTAACTAATTGTCTTTTATGCAGGTTCTAATCTTTTTGTGCAGGGGAAGGAGTTAGTTTAAATGCTTTAAAAGTTTCTTTTTTACTTTCTTTCAACAAAAGTTGGTTAAAAAGAATCCATTTTTCCTTCTTGTACAAGTTAAAATAAACCTCACATTTTATTTTAGAGTGCATAAAATGAACCTCAAACTTGTTTTTGGTGCTTAAAAAGAAAATTCATCTTTCTTTATTGCAAAGTAAAAAAGACAACAAACTTCAAAATTTTGCTTTCATTGCAAGTTAGGGATACATTTTGTTTTGGTGCTTAAAATCAACAAAACAAATTTTCTTTCTTACATCAAACTTAAAAATCACAAGCCACACTTCAATTTTTGGGCAAATAAAACGAACAATCCACTTGTTTTGATTTTTGCAAAAACAAATTTTACTTCAAGCAAACGTGTTTTTCTTTAAGTTGACCAAGATTTCCGAATTCTAGGTTATAAAACACATTTCTTTTGAAGTTAAAAAGAACACCATGGCTGTTGGAGCAACATCTCCAAATAGTTAGATCACATTTGTAATGGTGGATTAAAAAGAACAAGTGTCTTTCGTACTTGGCACACTTGTGCAAAAAGTCAGTCGAGTGGTCCTACCTCTAACACACACTATCCTCTCCCTTGGCTCTCGTGGTCCTAAGTGCAAGAGAAAAGTGTTAGTAACGCTCAAATTTTTTCTTTTTAAGAGAGGCCTACCAAGGGATCGATACTCTTGGGAATGACCTCGAGCAGTAAATCCTTCGAGCCGCTATAGAAATCAGGTGAGAGCGAAAGCTGTAGCCTTGGGTATAGCTGTTCCTACAGTGTAACTGGCCGAAAGGACAAATGGGCCCCACCACCAGTTACAAGGCTCTTAAGTGAGTCACTGTAGAATGAACTTATGTCCAAAAACATCGAACATGACTAAACACCTTTTAGTAGTAGCCCACCCGTTCTATTGATTGAGGATATTTGTGATATAATTTAGTGCAAGAGCATAGATGGTTTTGCTCCCAAGATACTCACCATACATATTTCCTTGAGTAGAAACATAGCTTTTTGAAAAGTCACTTGTGGCTTGATAAAAGTGGTGACTCCCCCATCATAGGGATCATCTATTTGTTATGCTCGTGCAAGACTTAGTATATCACATCCTTACCTGCCACGACGGGATTCATAAGGTATGTAGTACCAAAGTCGAAGAAATATCAAGATGTGGGCTAAATTTATCACAACTGGCCATTTGACCTTAGGGATAAAAAGTGTTTGAAGTGTGTTCATTTTAAAGACCAAGTGCAAATTGAGCCGACTTCAGGCTTTGGAAATACACCTTAAAATACATCTAAAGGAAGGGTCATATACAAGTCCAAGGATTGGGTTAATCTAGACCCATACTCATTTGTGCCTTTTAGGCAACATTCTTGTGTTTGTGTGCTTGCTTTGTTTTCTTGTCAAAGAAAAATCAAAAAAATCAATCCCAAAAACAAAGTATTCATCCAACCAAACATCTGTCAAAACAACCAAAAAACATCAAAAACAAGGTACAAACAACAAAGAGTCAAAATTTTATGACCATTCTTCACATCTTGCGAAAGAAGAAGTGTCATCAGAATATCAACTTGAAAAGAAGACCATTGAGCTCAAAGGCTTTGATCAAAAAGAGGAAATTCTTCTATATCAATCGACAAATCTTTGTCTCCCATAGAGTCTTTCTACATCGCATGCGTCTATACCTTCAAGGCAAAACAAATGAAATTTGATTCCGAATCATTGAACCGCAGAGCTTTTATGCAATATAGAGCTCTGAGTTATCACAAAAACCAAGGAGGAAAGATTAATCCCAACTTCTTCCCAAACGTCTGTATCACATACAACACAGCTCGAGAAATACCACCAACACCCGAAAGGGAAGAGATAGAGTTTGTCCCATTTATAACACAAAGTTTTTATTGAAGTTGAAAACATTTTCATCCATCATCTCACTCATACATCATCACTTCATCATCAATCCGTCCCAACTCTCAAAACATTAAGAGGTTCTTGTCCCAAGTTCTCTTTTAGATATTGCTTGAAATCAAACACATCACATCACTTTTTAGATTGTTTCTACATCTAGGATAAGCTCATCCTAAGAGACACATCTATGCAGGTTAAAACTAGTTCATGAGTGAATCCTTTCATTACTAGGTAGTTAAATCTGTAACACATCTCAGATTTCTCTACACCTTATCACATCAAAACTTATCAAACAAACAAGCAATTCAAAGAATGAATTTCGGTTACATCCACCTTAAAGGTGTTAGAGATCTACGTGCAACACAATTCACCAACCATCAATCTCTCATTTTAACAAAAACTCATCATCATTTTCACACAACTTCAACAAAAAGCTTATAAACAAAATGGCCCAAACCCGATCACAGTCCAGGCAACGAGAAATAGAAAGGGAAGAAGAAGAAGAGGAAAATCTCAATGAATTTCAAGAAGCACTTAGAGGAAATGCAGATGATGAAAACCCAAGTACTCCCACTCCTGCAACAATAGAAAGGGCTTAGCATAACCCTCTCTTTAACAGACTTTTTGACGAAATACTCAGGAGCAATGCAGATGCTCACTTCTTAAGACTCGCTCAAGAAGGAGCAAAACTCCCCTCTGACTTTGATCTTGCCCAATTAAGACAAGCATCAGAAAGACAAAGTCACCATGAAGAGGAAAGAGTTAGAGATCCCATCAGATATAACATTCCTCGAGGTAACCCACCACCTCCTCCTCCAAATGAAATGGAGATGTTGCGGCAACAAATCAAGAATCTCGCCCAACAGCTTCATAGTGGTGTCAAGACTAACCAATTCTCACTCAATGACATTTGTCCCTATCCTTTTGATAGGAATATTTACATGCCACCCTTTCCAAGAGGATTCGAAACACCCAAATTCGAAAAATATAGGGGAAAGGGAGATCCTCGTGATCATGTCAGAGAATTTCATTCCGCTTGTCTTGAAGTGGCATATGAAGACACCTACCTAATGCGTCTTTTTCCCCAAAGCTTGGGAGGAACAATCACATCATGGTTTTCCCGACTACCAGGTGGCATTAGAACATTTGAGGAACTTATCCAAAAATTCCTCACTCATTACTCTCATAACATTGAACGCGACATCACCATGGCTGATCTGTGCAACACCAAACAAAAACCAGGTGAACTATTCTCAGTATTCCTGCAACGATGGCGCCAAATGTCTAGCAGACATTCTCTTCAGTTACCTGAACGAGAACTAGTGGAAATATTCATTTCCAACTTAAACGAAGAAATGGAATTTCACCTGGATGTCAAAGACACAGACTCTTTTAATGATATGATTACCAAGGGTTTGAAATGTGAACGGGCACTTATCAAGAAAGGACTCATCAAAATCTATAATGAACCAAAGGATGGTCCTCGCCCACGCTTCAATAGTGATAAACCGAGCTTCTGGAATAAAAACAAGAATATCGTCAACGGTGGGGTTGTGGATGCCCGAACTATCCAAAATGCACAACCTGTGGTTCGGTTTGCAGGACAAAATCCTCCACCTCAAAATAACACAAATGTTCCTTCCAATCAAGGTCGCATCACATCTCATGATGAACCTAGACCTCGTCAGCAAAAATAGAAACGAACATACACTCCCTTAGGAGAACCCATTGAAACAGTGTTGCGACAACTCCTCTCTCAAAATTTGGTCACTCTACCTAAGCTATCAAACTATGAGCCTCAAGTCAAACCGGCATGGTGGAGAGATACTGAACACTGTGAATTCCATCAAGGAAGAGGGCACAAGACAAGTAATTGTCACCGATTGAAAGATCTCATTCAGGATCTTATTGATCGAGAAGAAATTGAAATTGAAGGACATAACCCAAAAACAACCAATAATGATCATTTGATGTTCAAAAATCCACTTCCATCACAAGATCAAAGGGATCCTTCCACTTCCAGGTGAGGCACTGATACCACTGATTATACACAGGTTGCGTATAATTACACTGTAAATCATCTGTATGATGCCAATGAACAAAATGCAACCATAACCTTCAAAAATCCCAACTCAAATTGCAATGTTGTTACGCGTCGCGGCAAAGTCACCATAAAGGTAGCTCCACAAGGCACCACCTCCATCCCAAAGCAGTACAATCTTGTGGAACAATTAGACAAAACCCCTGCGCTTATATCCATTTTAGAGCTTCTGTGCCTATCACCCTCTCATAAAACTATTTTGGATCAAGCACTCCAAGAGGCGTCAGTCCCTGCAAATCTGAATACAGACCAATTTCACGCCATGGTTGGAAGTCTAAAGTCATCACCTTGTCTCACTTTTTCTGAAAGTGACAACTCTTCCTTCCAACAACCACATAATGCCTCACTCCACATCGAAGGATTTATTAACCAGCATAGGATCAAGCGAGTCTTGATAGATAATGGAGCAGGCCTAAACATTTGTACACTACAGTTGGTCACAACATTGGGCTATGCGGTAGAATCAGTGGATCCTCGTAAGAAGATCACAATCAAAGCCTATGACGATGCAGAGCGTTCATCCAAAGGAGCTGTGGTACTACCAATCCGCGTGGGCCCCGTGGTAAAGCACATCATTTGTCAGGTTCTGGACCTTCCTCTACCATACAATCTATTGTTAGGAAGACCTTGGATACATGCCATGCAATCGTTCCATCTACCTATCATCAATGTATCAAGTTCCCACATAATGGTGTAGAGATCACAATTTTGGGCGATGCAAACCCCTTTGCATTTTGCCATAATATCAGCCATCAACCAGAGATTACTGTTCCTAATAATAGAGAAGCCATTTCCTCCACATCATATATAAGTCCAGCCTCTCTTGCTAGTTCAAACACCACTATACCCAAGCAAGAAAAGCTTAAGATGAAGATAGCAGAGGAAGGTCCTGGGGAATACAACTTGAGTCAACTCTTTTATGTGGGACAAATGCCCACTTCTCCTCGAACACATGGTAAACTACAACAGTTACTCCAGCAACCACTGACCACACCAGCATGTGCTTTGACACCTTTCATCCTTGGAAAGAGTCAAGAGGAATAAACCCAAGATGAGGACCTAGCGGAATGGATCTATAAAGATCCCATCACCACTGATATCCCGCCAGTTAAACTTCCTATGGATCAGTATGGCAAAGGTCTCCTCATTATGCAACGAATGGGATATGATGGTTAGAGTGCTTTGGGATATTTCAAACAAGGACGACATGAACCTCTACTACCAGAATTCAAACCCAAAGGTAATACAGGCCTAGGCTTTGAGAAAGAAATCTTTCCTAAACTTAGATTCAAAGGAAAACCCAGCAAACCATTATGTCAGCCTACTGCAAAAAGGACACCTTTCATCATTAAAGCAGCCTCAAGCACCATCCCAACTGCCCCATCGAGGCTCACAATCCCAACACAACTATCACCAATGCCAATCATCCCACCAATCGAACCAGTAATCTCATCAGTCGCACCATTAGCAGTAGCAACTGTATCAAAATCCGCAGCAGCATCTATGGTACCAGCAGTTCCCGCAGAAGCCACTGAGTCAACACTGCCGATACTTCCTGTGCCAGATTCTTTTATCCCCATCAAACTTCCTGTAGCACCGATCACTACAAAGGTATATCAACCAATCACACCTGCAGTGTTTAACTCAAAAGACATCCCAGTATGGTATAGCAATCGGATGCTGGAAAGTGATTCAGAGACCGACTCACATGAATGGGAATTTGATTCGGTACAGCTTAATACTTCAGATGAGGAAGACACATCACCACCACCACCACGCAAAGACATCCCTGTTTACGGAGAAGCACAGATAAAGACCACTTGGGTTCCTGAACTGGAAACATCTTCCACAGACCCTACGTCTCATCCTACGCCTGATTCTGACAGGGAGAGTACCATTAACAACCTTCACCATAACGTCTTAACCCTCATTGATACATCTAACGCACTTAACCTAATCGATGAAGTAATGCCCATTATCCACCCTAAACTCATCGAATGGAACCAACCAAATCCCCCATGTCTTGACTTCTTCCAAAACGATGAGGCCATCATTGACTTTTTGGAATTAAGGGATAACCTACCAAGCGGGGATCACAAAGCTGGATTTGCCATTGAACCTAATAGCGCAGCATACTTCGGGGCGGATGCCAAACCTTTCAGCTGCAAAAATATAACATTAAAACACAGATCTTCTAGTGAAAACCACACTGTGGCACTGTTTGATCCAATGAAAGTAAAAAGAAAGAGCGTATCCAATGGTGAAAACCTCTCTGAGGTGCCTGAGGATGAAGGGTTTGACATTCTCCCTGATAGTACACAACAGGAACGATCAACGATTCTCATCGAGGAAACCAAAGAATACAATGTGGGGACTCCTGAAAATCCTCATCTCATACATCTGGCATCTCTTCTCACTCCAGAGGAACAGCCTAAATTTATAGAGTTCTTCCAGAAGCATCAGATCAACTTTGCATGGTCATATGCAGACATGCTTGGGCTTGATCCTGATTTAGTCATGCATCACCTCACCGTAGCAGAAGGAGCCAAACCTATCAAGCAGAAGCTTCGTAAGATGCATCCTCAGATTGCAGTGCTAGTCAAAACAGAACTCAAGAAACTCCTAGATGTTGGTTTCATTAGACCAATTGATTATGCAGAATGGATCTCCAATATTGTGCCTGTCGGCAAACCAAAAGGGGGCATCCGCATTTGTACTGACTTCAGAGATCTGAATAAGGCCTGTCCTAAGGATGACTTCCCCCTTCCAAATATCGACATCATAGTGGATTTGACAGCAGGACATGCCATGCTTTCACTCATGGATGGATTTTCAAGATACAATCAAATAAAGATCGCACCAGAGGACCAACATAAGATAGCCTTCACATGTCCATGGGGCACATATTGCTGGAATGTAATGCCTTTCGGTCTAAAGAATGCAGGAGCGACCTATCAAAGAGCAATGACCACCATCTTCCATGACATGATGCATACTATGATGGAAGATTATGTGGATGACTTACTAGCAAAATCACTCACCAGAAAAGGACATCTCCACATCTTAGATAAAATCTTTGATAGACTGGAACAATACCATGTTCGACTCAACCCAAAGAAATGTGTCTTTGGAGTAACCTCCGGGAAACTTCTAGGATACATTGTCTCAAGCAAAGGTATTGAGGTCGACCCAACAAAGGTAAAAGAAATCGTGGACATGCCACCACCAAAGAATATCAGTCAGCTAAGGACATTACAAGGGCGACTTCAATCCATCCAAAGATTCATTGCACAATTGGCTAATAAGTGTCACCCATTTACACATCTGCTACACAAGAACATCCACTTTCAGTGGGATGCCCGATGCCAGCAAGCATTTCAGACGCTTAAAAACTATCTCATGAATCCACCATTGTTGATGCCACCAGATCCAAGTAGACCATTGTTACTCTATATCTCGACAACAAGTATAGCATTAGGTGTATTACTGGCACAACATAATGCAGAAGGAAAAGAGTGTGCTGTTTACTACATCTCTCGCACACTGGTAGGCTATGAACTCAATTACACCCCTATTGAGCGAGCTTGCCTAGCAGTAATCTTAGCAGCCACAAAATTGAGACACTATCTGTTAACACACAAGGTACAACTCATTGCAAAGATTGATCCACTCAAGTATTTACTTAACAAAGTAGCATTGACAGGCCGCTTGGCCAAATGGGTGATGATTCTAAGTGAATTTGACATTGAGTATGTAGACCGTAAAGCTATCAAAGGTCAGGTTATTGCAGATCAGTTGGCCGATGCACCACTCACAGGCGATCATCCTCTTATTTCCAATTTTCCAGATGAGGAGATATTCATGATCATAGCAGCACAACCATGGAAACTATATTTTGATGGTTCATACACTAGGCACGGCTCAGGGGCAGGCATTCTGTTTATCACACCTCAGGGTGATAGCATCCCGAAGTCTTATAGGCTCACATTTCCATGCACAAACAACATAGCAAAGTATGAGGCCTTGATCACAGGACTCAGGTTAGCCATCCAATGGAAATTACAAGAACTGCAAGTATATGGTGATTCCCAACTAGTCATTCGACAAGCAACAGATGAATATTAGACCAAAGATGATAAACTCATGCCATATAAGCAAATGGTGGACACTCTAAAGACATCATTTACTACTATCACTTTTGAGTAGATACCAAGAGATCAGAATCGAGCTGCTGACGCTATGACTACCATCGCATCTCTCCTAGATCTTCCACAAAATCCAACACGCTACGAGTTCTTGGTAGAACAGCTTTGGATCCCCGCTTATGATATCCCTGAATCCGAGATGATATGTCACCTTGTCGGTTCTGAATCCCCATGGTACGGTGAGTTCTACACCTATCTCCGCGATCACACCCTTCCTCCCAACCAATCAAATAACCAACGTAAAACCTTCATTCGCCAAACTGCTCGATATACCATTATTGCCGAAACCCTATACCGACACGGTCTTGATGGTACTCTCCTTCGATGTCTGGAACAAGATGAGATAACAAAGGCTTTGGAAGAGGTACATGAAGGAATTTGTGGGACTCACTCAAGTGGTCCGTCACTAGCCAAGAAACTCATGCGAGCTGGATATTATTGGCCATCTATGGAAAAGGATTCCTACTACTTTGTCAGAAAATGCAAGAAATGTCAAGTTCAGGGCGACCTGATACATGCACCGGCCTAGGAACTGCAACCAATCACGACACCATGGCCTTTTTGTCAATGGGGCCTTGACCTTGTGGGTAAGATTCATCCATCTTCATCTAATGGCCATAAATTCATTATTACCGCCACTGAATATTTCACAAAGTGGATCAAGGCTATTCCACTTACCCAAGTCACCGGCAAGCAGATCGCCTCATTCATCCTCAACTACATCATCTGCCGGTATGGTGTACCCATGTCCATCGTCACAGATAACGGTCTTCCTTTCAAAAATCAGGATGTCCGTGAACTTTGTGAGAAATTTCATATCCAACATCGCTTTTCCACCCCCTATTACCCATAAGGCAATGGTTAGGCCAAAGCATCCAATAAAAACATATTAAGAATCCTCAAGAAGACAGTCAATGATGTCGGCCGTGACTGGCATGTTCAACTAAATCTGGCACTATGGGCATATCAAACTAGCATTCGAACCCCTATAGGTGCAACTCCTTATTCATTGGTCTATGGTGCAGAAGCTATCTTGCCTATTGAGGTCGAGATACCATCATTACGGGTTTCCTTGCACAATCTCATCGATGATGAAGCCTACAGAGTATCCCGTCTTCAGGACTTAGAGTTACTTGATGAGAAATGACAAGCTGCATACAATCACCCCAAAGCCTATCAGTAGCGCATGAGTAGAAGCTACAATCACCGAGTTAGACCTCGTACATTTGAGGTAGGTGATCTTGTTCTACGAGAGAATCCTCGCAACCAACCAAACAGAGAACATCAGGGCAAGTTTGAATCAAACTGGCTGGGCCCATATGTTGTCACTGCTGTATTCGGATCCGGGGCATATCAGTTGGCTACTTCAGAAGGAGAACGGCTCGCAGATCCAATTAACAACATGCACCTCAAACGGTTTTATACCTAAGCTGAACAAAGCATCAAGCTCCCCTGCATACCAAAAAATACCAAAAACATTCAGAAAAATGTCCTGAAGAAAATACAAAAACATTAAAAAAAAGTAAAGAAAAATCATGCATCCAAACGGTGAACAACCACTTCGGTGGCACCTTGGGTAAGTACGGTGGTGAAAACCTGGCAAACAGGTGCCACTCGTAAAGGTTATGGCTCCATTGTCTTTCAGACTTGTTGCGATCACATCTACTTCATACATACATCCATCCATCCGAAAACCATGGCTTGTTATTTCTCTGCAATTATGATAGTACTCCATACATCTTGCATCCCGCTTTTTCATAGTCATGTCTAAAACTGGGGGCAATGCCTTTAACCTATTGATGGAAGTGGATTCTACATTGTCTTATGATTCATTAAGTTCTTCATTCAAACAATCATCAAAAATCCAAAAACATTCAAAAATATCTCGCAAAAATACCAAAAACATTCAAAACAATTCAAAATCCAAAAACATCGACAAAACCATTGAAAAATCACACAAAAACATGGCAACACCTTGTGTAATGCCCCGCCAGGAACCCTAAAGGATCGCAACACAACAAGGCAACTAAAAGGCGCAATAATTTTTTTTTTTAAAGATTAAAGGAAATAATCATAACTTTCCTCAATAAATAACATAAGCGGAAGACTAACATTACATCCTAAAGGGTTACCAACGAAGATTACTTCAAATTAAAACCACATCACAATATTAATCCAATCATCCATTTAAATTAAGGAAAGCCAATAACGATTAAATAATTCATATTCATAAATTGATCTCCAAAAGATAGGCTTAAAGAATTACAACATACATACTTCCAAAGATTCATTTATACATAATAGGAAAGATAATTGAAACAATATACATCCCATGACTTAAATTACAATATTCCATAAATTACATGGCTTCCATAGAACAATAAAATACAAAGGTTACAAGTTGTTGATACAATGACCACACGGGCCTCAAGGTACAAAATCAAGAACATAAGTGCTACATGAAGCAAGAACCAAGATGCACCGGCGAAGCCAATCCTCGCATGAAGGTAGGAACAAGATATCCGATGGGAAGTGGCACTACCACCCGACCATGTGATCCCATAATGGAACCACCCCACCGTGCTAGGAGATAGCAGACGACCCTCAAGCAAGCAAGAAAAGTACAACAGTACACAAGACTCCGCAGTACACAAGTGACTCGACTCACAAAACACTAGCGACCCTAGAGAGAGAGTGTCATCACATGGCTTAACATGGTTACCCTAGGTAGGTCTCCATAGGTCCCGACCCCATCATGGGTTATCCTGGTAACCTCTCCCGAACCCCCGGCTCCATCTAAGCATTATGTGGACCCTACCATCCTTTTGTGAGGACAAGGTGGTAGGTTTGCCATTCCAGGCCTTCCCAAACACCTTGAGCCTATACAAGCACTCAATCGTGTACGGGGTGCATTATCTTAATTAAATTAATAACTACCCACCCCCTAAACAAATTATTAGGTTATCACTTAATAGCTGACTTTCGAGGGGTTATCCTGCCATCCACTTTGGGTGCGGCCCCCGCTCGAAAGCCACTCTCTCTACTAGGTCACTAACTGGATAAGACTATCTATGAGAACTCTATGGTGGACTAACAACCATAAATTATCCAGACATAACACAAGTGGAGGACTCACAGCCACAAACCCAGGGCTGACCATTAAGGACATAACACATAATAGCCCACTTCCTCAAGGTTTGACATCGACACCTGACCAAGGGTAAACATCGACAACATAATGACCATTTTAAACATAATGTGACGACATTAAAACAACTAGACTGCAATTATTAAAACATAAGATCCTACACAAGCAATCTTTCTTTAAGCAGTCAACATTTAAAATCAAATTAAACAGATGTATACAAGCTAATATAAGATAATCCCAAAATAACATCTATTCGACAAATACAATCATCATACGACTATTTTATAATACTTGGATAACAAACACTAATATTAAATTTAATCCAACTTCCCCTTTATTCCAACATTAATGCTAACCTCCAGATTATTCTATTTATTTTCAAAATATAATGCGATTAAATGCTAATCACTAAACCGAGGAATAATAATTAATCTTAACATCATTATAAACTACAATTAACACATTATTATTATTTAATATTAAATAATAACATATTGTTATTGTTGTTTAAATAACAATATATTATCACTTAACATTAAACACCAAATTAACACTTATTGAATTTATTAAACCACTAACATATTATAATATTATTTTCGTTTTTTATAAAGCTAAAAAAAATATTAAAAAAAACAATTTAAAACACCCACGTGGGGCCCCCAAACACCCACGGCAGCATGCTGTTTGGGGTTAGCAGCAAGCTGCAGGGGAAAGGGGAGTTGCGTGGGCTGGGTTGAGCCCAACTCCCCGCCACCGCCCCCAATCCCAAACTATAGTATTTTTTTTTTGTTTTTTTATAATTAATTTAAATTTCGTTTTAAATGAAAAACGCCTGAGACAAAAAAAACAAGGAATTAACAGAGATACAGAGGGGAGGACCTCTGTAAAAAAAATAACAATTAATCTCCCAGCTACATCATTTTTTTTTCAAACATACAAACAAAAGATAAATAATAAAAGTCACTGGTAATGACAAAATTTTGCCAGCCAATACAAATCTTCTGAGACAAAACAGGGGCAATAAAATTTCATTCAAATCAGCCCAGTTTACTCTAAAATTCAAATTAAATGGGAATAGAATTAATCCCTAACCTCCAATTGAATTTCTTTGCTTCCAACAAGCATGAACAAGAAGAATTAACTCAGAATCATCATTTTAAAACTGGAAATTACCAGGGAGAGGTATTTTATGAATGCTTGGCAAAATTTTGCCAGCATAACACTACTAAAACCCAACAAAATTTCCAATTGCAAACAGCATAATAAACCAAGAAATCTCTTGCACAAACAAGATGAAACAACACAAATTAAGCTATGAAACTACATGGAGAGAGTTTGAGTTTGGATTTTGATAACAAATTGATAGAATCCTTCTTCCACAAACCCATGACAAGCAAACACTCAACACCCAAAATTCATAATCAAGCTTTTAAACAAATAACAGAAAATGGGAAGAAAGCAAGGATTTTTTGTTGAAATAAGCAAGAATTCAACCAACCTCTATGATTTCCAAGCAGGAATGGTATGCTTCAGCAGGAATCCCAGCTAGTTCAAACCCAAATCCACCCTTCAAGCAATTTTTCCAGAATTTCTTTCTCCTCCTCCAAAATAAGCATAACCCCCAAAATCTCCTCCAAAATAATTTAGTAAGACAATCTTTTAACCTAATTTTCTAGGTTGCAAAATTTCTATTTAAAAAAAATATTAAAATCCCACAATTGACTTTCTTTTCTTTTCTTTTTCTTTTTTCATATTCCTCAAAACAAATAAATGACAATTCCCTCTTTTTGAAAATTACATTTTTCATATATATCAATTAAATCAACTTTTCTTCTAAATAGGAAAAACAATGAGTTAACTTTATCTGCATATATTAAAAACAATTAACTAATCTATTCTACTTCTTCCGTTGGATCTAAACACGATTACTTTTCCAGAATACGCAACTAAAAGTTAAAATCTAATAAACTAATCAATTAAGCTTGATTCAAGACATAAGGCATAATAAGAAATAAATCGCTCAAGCCGACAAATAATGACAACTTAAACTTTAAATAAATAACCGAACCACTATGGCACGCAAATCGAGGAAAGCAAAAAGACTCGAAATTCGAACAAAAGGGATGAACGACCGACTGACGGCACTCACAAATAAAGACTAAGGTAAGGACTAGGGTCAAAAGCTATCTCCTCCACTCCCATCGGACATATAAGGCACGCTCAGACCTGTGAAGCCAGGTGGAGACGATACCCCGTACCTACCCGGTACTTGTACCTGCAATATCCTGCATCACCGAAGCACACATACATGCATATAAATATAGAATACACGGCACACACACCGATGACGGAGAATCGCGACGTTCCCTGTCTCATCGAAACGAGTGAAGGAAAATCGTCCCCTTGCATCCAATACAATAGCAAACACGCAACATATATATGACACATTGCCTAGATAAAGTAAGATGTCAGTACGAGCAATAATCCATGAAATACTAGAAATCACCAATACTGAAATACTGAAAATAACTCATGCATCCAATATCCAGATAAACATGAAGTAACATCAAATACGTCTGCAAAATGACGAGCAATAAAGTGCCAACTGAATAGTAAACTGAAACACAAAATCAGTCTAATAAGTCCGATCAAAACGGGGTACTACACCTTGTACATACCCATCCATGTAGATACCAAAATAAACATTGGCAAACTACTCACACAATGACCATTTACCAATCAACCACACAATCAACATCAACAATCAAACTGTCTTCAACAAGGATGCATCCTTCCTTACCAAAACAAAGACAAAAGTGACATTTTCTTTGACAAGAAAATTATGTTAAGCTATCAAATACTTGGTTGATTTGTGAGTACAATCATTCGTTTATCTGTATCGGGATCTTTTAGCATTGTTTTGTATCGTTTGCGCATTATTTCCTATGAAGTTCTGGGGCATGTACTAATGGTGTCTATGTGGGAAGTTCACTAAGCTATGTGATCAAGGCAAAAATACAGTCATAGATCACTACGGCTTGCTGACTATAGTGTATACCTCGACCATATGAGCATGAACCATTACCAAGGATCCATATTCTTTATTCTTTATGTATATACTGTTTGTTGCAGGTATAATGCTCCTTCTTTGGTTCCTCCTCATCCAAACTGGATAAAGGTTTTATCTCTTATTACAGTATGCACTTGTCTCAGGATATGATCAGTCTAAGATCAAGGAGGACATTCCAAGTCATGCATGAAAGGAGATAATCCTTGTCTGTTCCGCAAGCAATACTCAGGTCAACTTGATCCATTATATCAAGTTGCTTGTATTAACTTGCTATATCAAAATCCATGTAAGAAATACTCTGGTCATCTTGAATCTTTATGTCAAGTTGCTTGTATTTTCTTACAACATTTTAAAGCTCAATGATGAAAAATAAAGCACTATGGATCGTCATCTCATCTCATCTGTATATATTGCATTTCGTTGCATTCCATCCATCCATACATTCATAAATAGCTGCATATCATTCATACATAGTCATAATAATGCATACTCTATTTTCCTCTTCTGCCATAGGAATGAGTCATAGGTTCTCCATTTCTTCTATCTAACACCGAACCCCCCCCCCTCACCCTCCCCATCTCGATAATCAGCATCACATACCCTACATCGTTTCTCAATCAACCCAATCCAGCCATGTGCATCACCATCCATCTCTAAATAGGAGGGATTGTGTTTCCTATGCTAAGTCATCCAATAAGTCAAGAAAGTTACTCTATCTGCACAGATACATCGACTCACACACACCTAGACTATCAACAGATACTCTAATCAAGTATCTTCAGGTCTCAACAGGTAATTGATTATGGCAAACTTAGACTACAACAGGCATTTATCATAATGACCTAGTCTCAACGAGGTTGCCATGATTCCCCACAACCATCCATCACACGCACACACTATCAATTGATCAAACCAATCAAACACAATCCCATGGACAATTACATCAATTGTCTAAGTCTCAACGAGTATTTTCTTCATATACCTTGACTTCATCGGACAATTACATCAATTGTCTAAGTCACATTAGGTCACTTTGATTCACTTACTCAGACTTTATCATGTCCAAGCAACCAATTGACATCAACTGTCACACTTTGACTTGACTAGGGCAATTAAACCGATTGCACCAGATTGTCCAACCACTTTTGATCAATTGTATAGCATCAATCCAAACCCCACACTACATCTGCTATGTATCTCTTGCATGACCTCAGGGTACTCGCTGGCTTGTTGTTTCTTCATATTCACTCCATTTTCTCCCATTCTTTCATCATTAGTTCTAATTTTCTATTCTACTTCCCCTCCACTTCTTGTTCTTTTTCGAGAGATCGCCCGATTTTTTGAAATTTTTTGGCCCATCTCTCAAGGGGGCATACCACCCATTAAATTTACATTTTATGGGGCATTTCTTCACACCTATTTTTCTTTCTTTGAAATGACGCAATAAACTGCACCGTCTCAAAGAGGGGCAAATGTAGTCACATAAATCTGTCCACTTAATTAAATGAATACTTAGTATTTATTTGATTATTTAACCATCAATTAATAATTAATTAAATTAATATTTAATTAATTCATCTTAACCCTCTTCTCCTATTAATTAAATAAATTATTCAATTTATTTGATTTAATTCACTTAACCAAATTCAGACCATTAATTAAATAAATAAATCATATTTATTTAATTAAATATTCTCTCACATTTAAATAAATTAATATTTATTTAAATCCCACCTCTCACATTTAAATAAATTAACATTTATTTAAATCACCTTTATCCTCTACCCACTTGCATTTTCCTACAAATGCAAGTTGCACAATTATTTTAAATAAATTATTTATTTAAATCACCTTTATCCTCCACCCACTTGTATTTTCCTACAAAAGCAAGTTGCACAACTATTTTAAATAAATTATTTATTTAAAATCCTATTTATCCTCACCCACTTGAAACCTTTAATGGTTTCCCTTAAAGTATTCAAACTTGATGGCTTTAAAGTCTTCAAACTTGATGGCTTCCTTCTATAGTCTTCTTAAGACTTTAATGGTTTTCCTTAAAGTCTTCAAGCCTTTAATGGTTTCCCTCAAAGTTTTAAAGCATTTTAATGCTTTATCTTCATTTTTCTCATTTAAATAAATTAATATTTATTTGAATATTTATCCAAATGCAAATTACACCATTTAATTGAAATAAATGATTTTATTTTAATTGAAAATACTAAAATTTCTTCCACTTGCATGTCTAAACCCCTTCTAGAATTTTCTAATCACTTCTAAATAACCTAACCCCTTCTCTAAACTTTGTCACATTCCTAAGCAAAAGGGAAGTCACTTCTCAAACCCTCAAAGTCTTTGATAACCATTAAAGGCTTTCAACCTTCAACCACTAAATGGCTCAAAGTCTTTGATAACCATTGAAGGCTTTCAACCTTCAACCACTTAATCCCCAAAGTCTCCAATAACCATTAATGGTTACCTCAAACCCTCCCACATGGTTAAAACATTTGTTTTGACTCAACCTCTACCCAACCCAAAGGTCTCATCAGGCCATTAATGCTTTGACCATGATTATCTCTTAAACATTTGCACAAAGGTTTATCCTTGGATTAACTCTTAATCCAGTGGGTAATCTTAATTTGGACTTGACCCTTAGCCTCTAGATAACCATGAGGTCTTCTCAGGCCTTTAATGCCTCCAACCTCTTCTCTCAACCCAATCCTATGTTGACACTTGTCACCATTTTATTGGTGCCAATTGTGCACATGGATCCCCAACTTTCAAACTTGGCCCTTGATTAAACCATTCAATCTTAACCCTTCATTTCCCCATTTCTTCTATAAATAGAACCCTTCTCCTCAAGCAAAAAAAAAAAGCATTAGAGTATTGTTGTTATACTGGCATTAGCATAGAGCTTTTTCATAGCATCACTATCTACTCTTGCATACTATTTTCTTATCATATTCAACCATCTTGAATCTCCATATGGCATCCATGGCTAGTGCTAAAAGATAAGAGCTACACTCATTTGGGACTTGGAGAGGAGAGGAACAAGGGAGGAGCAACTATGAGCATCTTGATTAGCTATTTTATTCTATGTTTATATGCTTTCTATTTCATGCTTAATATCTCTCTTGATATGCCTGTTTAGGATAATCTTTTGTTGCTAACACTAACCTTTGTTTCTTGTGCTCTTGTGTGTGTTGCCATCAAACAGATTTTCTAATCCTTTTTGCAGAGCATCAACAACTATTCGCATATTAGTGCACATTACTTAAGATAGAATTTAATTATGTTACTCCTACAATACACATGGAGAATTCTTAATGCAAGCATACAGTTTTCTCCCAATAACCAATATGAACTTTCAAACCCAAAGCCCTTTTATTATCTAAAACGTAGAAGCGTCATAGGGTTCACACAAGGGTTCAAGAAGTCACAACCTTTCTCTTGCAAAAAGAAACCTCATATAAGAGATAATTACACATATCCCAAATATTTTTAATTTCTAGAGAGAGAGAGGAATGGTCATAATCATTCAATTTGCTACAAAATAAGCATTCAATATTTGCCATACTAGTCCTTCAAGTGGACAACACTAAGTTAGATCATAATCTTAAACAAGCACACTTCGAACTTTCAGATTCTAGACAAGCACTGACCAACCCAAATGGATTAGTCTAAAGAGTACAACAATCAATAAGGAAGGTACATACGACTCTCTTTCAGAATGAGTAATCGTAGACCAAGACATCAATAAGCAACAAAGCACCTATAACCACTCCAAAGCACCAACATCAAGAAGGTGAAAACAAGGTGTGAACACACGCGTTACACACAAGTTAAGGTCTGCTCAATCACTCACATACAAAGAGGAGGACATGCATGCACATAAGGTTGATACACCTCACACCAACTAAGGGCACACGTGACACCAGAGATCCCAATGTTTGAAACATGGGCTCTAATACCAAATGTAATGCCCCGCCAGGAAACCCCGAAGGGATTAAGCCATAACACAAGAATAGAGTGCAATAATTTTTTTTTAAAGATAAACACAACATTTAAGATACAATGAGATATCAAAATTCAGATTACATAACGGAAAACATCAACTAACACCTAAAGAGTTTCCCAACGTGATTCCTTAATTACACATTTAACTTAACTCACACAATAAATCCAATAAGTTGATTATCTTATAACAAGATAATTCTTAAACAAGGATAATTTCTTTTAGAAGATGAAAATATATGGATTGCAAGATAAGGTTTATCCATTAAGATCTATTCATATCTTACGTTCAATCTTTTCATTAAAATATAAGTCATGCATCTAATTTAACAACACACTTGAATTTTATCATAAGCTAATGAGATCTTACCATGCATACTTAATTTCCTTTACAACAACTGAATAGATTCCATTACTCTAAGTTACATTCTTTTATGATACAATTTACCACATTTTAAAAGATGATTGCATACATGCATCTACAATAAATCTCATCTAAACCACTTATGCATACGATCAAAATGGCATTCATACATACTAACACTAAACATGAAATATAAGAAGTAAAAGCATCACATAACACCAAGATGATCTCGGAGTTCACCCCTAAAGGGCTACATCTCTGGGTTTGCTCAACTGCAAGACCCCTCTAATAATTAATAAAGTTAAGAATACATGAGGTTCTCATAATTTACAATCCTGCCATCAAGGTGAAACATAACCAATATACAAACGACCACTTCGGTCAATAAATACATAAACGATCCCTGAAAAGGAAATGATCTAGTTGAACATAATCGAAGCTAATACAAATGTCCACTAGAGCATCCACAAAACTGAGTCATCACCACCCAAGGTCTAACATGAAACCAGGTACTCACAAGGCATAAGCAACAGGACGACTCCACAAAAGGTGCTCCTATCACGATCATACAACCACACACTAGCGAAGGTAGGGACAAGTGTCATCACACAACCTGGTATGGTTACCATGGCAGGTCTTCATAGGTTCCGGCCCCATACACTGGGTTACCCTGGCAACCTAATCCGAACCTCCGACCCATCCAAGCCTTATGTGGACCCACACATCCTTTCGTGAAGACAAGGATGATGGGTTGCCATTTTAGGCCTTCTCACAGCATGTCGAGTTTGTGTTAGCACTCATCCCATGTGTGAGGCACAATTATCTTACTTAGAGATTAACATTCTAATCTACTGTTAGGTTATCACTTATTAGACTCACTTTCGATGGGTTACCCAGCAGCCACTTTGGGCGCGGCCCCCAATCGAAAGCCACTTTCCCATACGACACTAGACTATACTCAAGCGACCTCCAAAACCAAGGAATACACATGGTCAAGAAAACGGAGTTCAAAAAGGAGGGAACATCCATCTAGTCAAACACGACTCAAAGAGGTACACTTACTGACGGTACTCTAACCAGAGACCTGACCAACTATGGTCAACCACGAATCATCATTCGACACCCACATAAAGGATATGACCAACTACGACACCACCACAATACAACAATCAACTCAAGACCGAGGATAGAAACAGGGACCCAAATCAACCATATAACAGGGTCCAATCAAACAAAGCAAGGCTTGCCATTACTTAAGCAAAAGCGAATACAGAAATTAAACTCGCATAGGCAACAACCAGAAGATACAATCTTCTTTCCCATTGATTTAATCAATAAAGGTTGATCAAGTTTTCTACATGATCTAAGTTTTCCAAAATACACTAACAGGAAAACATCATTGCAAGGCGAATACAATACCACAATTTGCAATAGTACCATTGTCTATTTCTCAAACACAGGAAAAATATAATTAAACCATTTATTTTACTAATTGAGAATATCAGTAACTTAACAATTTTTACAAATGATACTTAATTAAATTTCCAAAAGCATATCGTTTAAATTCATAATGTCCAATGACAAAATATTCATTTCTAACATTTCTAGATTGCCTATAACATTCAAATCTTCAAATAATATATACTCCTGAATAATGTATATTTTATCTCGATTTTTTTCCCCAATTTAAATAATATTCTATCTTTTTCCATAAAGATGCTTCCCTAATATTACAGGTCCAAAAGGATTAAATATTAATTCATATATATTTATTAACCCGTGGTTAAGAAAATATACACAATTAATAATTCATAATGCATAATAATCCAATTAAATACTAATTAACATATATATATATATATTAATTTTCATTAATAAAATATATATTATTAATAATTTAATAATGTTCAACTTTCACATTAAATATTAATTAACATATATACATTTATTTCCATCAATAAATATATATTAATATTAATTAATAATTAATTAAAAACTTTATAAAAGAAAATACTTTTAAATTAATAAACTTATTTATTTTTTTAACTAAAAAAAAATATAATTAAAAAAAAGATTCAAAGTGGGGTGGCGAGGGTCGGGCCCACCTCCGTTACGTGGGGGTTGGGCGGCCACTGCCGTGCCCTAACTGCAGGCGGCGCCACCGCGGTGGGCGTAGGTCCTGCAGCGCCTACGTGGCCACCTCGGTCCTGCGGCCACTGCGGGGGTCGCAGTTCTCTGCGGCCACTGCAGGGGTCGCAGCTTGCTGCGGCCACCGCCGGTTGCGGCTTGCGTAGGGGGAGGAGGTGACGGGTAGAGCTCTGTTCCCCGCTCCTCCAAACTCCCAAACACAATATATTTTTATTTTTTAAAAAACTGTTTAAAATTCTCGATTTAAAATAAAATCGATTGTTTGGTTATGCAAATATATATATATATATATATATATATATATATATTTGTTTTATATTTTTTATTAGCATACTTCTTCCAAACACATAGGGTATCAAATACCCAATACAAATTGAAGAATATAAAAAACTCCAAATAAATTTCTTCAACAAAAACCCATATTTGGGCAAAATGGGCCATTTAAAGTCAATAATTCGACCATTCTTCCCCAAAACAACTAATTTCTAAAATAAAACTTAAATTCAAGAACACCCAGTGGAGATTTAAACAAGAGTTCATCATGAACAACCATTCTCAAATAATATCCAATATTTGGTTTTAGAAAAGCAAGAACAATACAACCAGAAATCAAAGAGGTGAATTCGAATCCTACCTTATCTCTCATTCCTAGCAAGATCTGCTGAAGAGCCCCTAACCTGTAGCTCAAGGAATCCTTCTCCTTCCAAAATCCCCCAAATCTTTCATCCAAAATATTTTCCAAAATATATTTTTCTCCAAAAAAATTCAATACCCAATATTTTCCAAAAGTTTAGGTTAAATGGGAAAAGTTTGACTGAAAATTTTATTTTTGGAATTAAAATATTTATTTAAAATAATTCCTCAAAAATCATTATTTTCCAAATATATCAATAAATTAACTTGCTTTTCAATTTAAAAATTGATTTTCTCACTTAACTGAAATTTAACCTTCCTATTTCCAAAATGCCAAGAAGATAAAATTACTTCTATTTCAATTGAATTTCGATCTTTCATTTCATAAGCATAAACATAATGCATTTAATATTTAAAATTAACTATTTAATTGAACTTGCTCCTAAATTGAATCGAGCACTTCAATTAACGATAATTGCATAAAGAAGCCCTGTTTAATTTAGTCCACTAATCTTTAATGCACAAACACATATTTAATCAAATTAAATACTAAGGACTAATTACTCATTTTAACCACACACACCAAACATGCAACCCAAGAAAGCCACATAGACAGACGACTCGCAAACCCAACCAAAGGGAATACCGACGACGACTGGTGATGCTCACTTGAGCACGTTTATGGTCAAACGAGGGTCTCACGACCACCTAATCCAACTCTAGGGATTAAAGAGGTACACCCAAACCTGTGAATCCAGGTGGAGATGAACGTTGCATCCATGCGACACTTTACCTGAAATCTCCTGCAACCAAGAGTCATACATGCATACATATATAAACTTAATGAAAGCATTAGCCCGAGATAATAACACGAAATAGGAGAATTAATTAACTTGCGTACAAATTGGTGCGAAAACCACATTAACAGATATGCACTGAAATCAAAACATTTGACTATAACATTATATTATGATAAACTAACCAAGGTCAAACCGAGATTAGAATTTGATTAGGGTATGAGTACTACATTTTCCATCTTTGATCTTGACAAAGCTAAGGATATGCATAAGCATCAGGCATCCTATTTGCTTCACCTTATCCATACCCTCTAGTCCATATCCTTGATCATATACATTCCTTCCATTCGTCATCCATTACTTATGATCCTACTTCTCCTATTCATATCCTATATCCACCCATATCCCCTTTTCCACCCTTGATCTTGATCAAAAAAGGAAAAGAAAAGAAAAGAAAAGAAAAATGCAAAAATATGGTTTTGAAAAGCTCTTGACATGTCCCTTCATGTGGACCACATGCCATTGCCTTACACTATCAAATTCCTTAGCTTGGAAACATGTTATCCATCGCAAGATAGTCCTTGGAAATCAACTCATCTTTGATTCCATAATAAGCTACCTCCATCTTTCTCCTATCCATCTCCACCTTAACAGTTCATTCATCCTTTCATAATATTCCTTGTCTTTCTAGACACTAGGGGCAAACAAATACATCTTTCTTGTAATCCAAAAATCATTCAAAATCCAAAAAAAATTCATAAAATATCTTAAAAAAACCCCAAAAAATTAAATAATGTCTTAACAAATTTGAAAAATCATAAAATGTCTTCAAAAAATCTTTTAAGGATCCAAAAAAATCACAAAAAAATCCCCAAAAAGCGTAAAAATTGGAAAATGACCTGAAAAAATCATAAAAAGCCCTAAAACACCAAAAAACATGAAAACACTAAAAAAAATAAGGAAAAAAAAAAATCCATCAATCACAATTCACAATAAATTATCTTTTGCAAAGATAAACACTTGAGTGAACACAACTAGAACATCGTGCAAAACATTGAGCTTAACAAATCATGCATCAATAGACAAACTACCAAGCTAGCCTACAACTTAACCAATCAATTGCCTGTCAATTTTAAGCATCCTTATCAAACAATGTGTTTTTATGGATACGTCATTCCTAAACACAAACACCTATCAAATATCATGTCCTAATGGATACATCTTTCCTACAATGGACATCTTATCAAACAATCATCCTATCTAGAAACACTTATCCTTGGCAAGAAGATCAGTATGGCTATTGATTTGATTGGTCAAGTTAGTCTTATCTTTTATTGATTTATCTTTATCAATTTATGATTTATCATGTTCCTATGCTACTCAAGGATGTCCACAAATGACTAGAGGAGCCAAGATGGTTCATGATATTTTTATTTGTTTGCTATTTGTGATGTGTGTTCATGAAGTTCTAGGGCACAACCATTTTGGGTGTCTATTTTGGTGCGTTCATTTGGCTAGTATCTTATGCAAAAAATTCAAGGATAGCTATGTTTGTGACTATCGCACATACATTGACCCTTAATACAACAACCCTATAATAGATGGATTCATTCCTTGTCTGCTATGTGTTTGTTTTTGCAATGGGATATCATTTACACCTTGGTTCTTTATACCTTAGTGTACAAAGGTCCATTGAAACATAATAAGGCTCAATGATGAAAATGTTGTGCTATAATAAAGACACAATAATTCATGATAGTTTCATTTTCTCTTATCAACTATTCTATTTCCTAACATTGTTCACTTCTTACTAATCATTCTTTACTTTCATAATATTTCATCAATCATTTGTCTTATATAGGATGTGTCCTTCCTAAAACCAGACACTGTCTTATATCATTTGTCTTATACAAGATTTGTCCTTCCTAAAACCAGACGTCGTCTATCATTTGTCTTATACAAGATGTGTTCTTCCTGAAACCATACGATCATCTATCATTTGTCTCATACAAGATGTGTCTTTCCTGGAAGAAGACTTGATCTTTGTGCAATCAATCTAATCAATACAATAAATTCCATCAATCCCATCAATCTGATCAATCAATCAATCAATCAATCTACAAATCACCCCAACCATTTCTTCTGCCTAATCAAATCCATACATGTCATCAACTAACCATTCTTTCATCTCTCATGTAACATTCTTCTTCTTTCGAGAGATCATTCATGCCTTTAATGCACAAACAATCTCTCAAGGGGGCATCCTACCTCCATCTCTCGACATGTTGGGGCATGTTTTTCACACGCTAAGGCAGGAAATTTCTTTCATTTTCTTTGAAATAACATTTATCCAACATTGTCTCAAAGAGGGGCAAATGTAGACACCTAAAAATGTCTCATCACTAACACGCTAATTATTCATCCTAATTAATTAAATAATTTTTTAATTATTTAATTAATCTAATTTTTGTTCTTCTAAACTAATTTAATCATCACATTTCATTAGTTCTAATTATTCAATTTCCCTCTAATCAATTAATCATTTAACCCCATTTCTTATTATTAATTAAATATTTTATTTAATTAATTATGAATTAATACCTTTAATAAATTAATCTTTGTTATTTAATTAAATTCAATCTCCTATAATTAAACGGTTTCTTTAAATTATTTAATTATGTAATTCATTTTTTGCTAAATCAAAAATTCAAAAATTCAAAATTCCCCAAATGCTAATTTCACTCAATTTGAATAAAATGTGCATTTCATTTCATATTTTTGAAAATTCAAATCAAATGCAATTGAAATTTGAATTTCAAGGTAATTTCCTACAATACATGTCAAAATCCTAACTGGCATTGAGTTTCAGTCTAACTAGCAATCACCTTTTTCTAACTGGGCAATCAATTCAGTCAACTTCCCAATCAATTCGGTCATCTCCTCAGTTAACTCAATTAACTCCTCAATCGCCTTTTCTAACTCTAAATCAACTTTTCTGAATAGACTCATCTATCTAGTTCATTGATCAATCAATCTAGTTAACTCATCAATCAAATGAGTTTGTCTCAACTGTTGATCGATTTTGTTCTCAAATGCACCTCGACTGTTCAATTCCTCTATTCAAAATCTATAAATTGAGCATCAATCTCCCATTTTCAATAACCACTGTCTTCGAAATTATTGTGCCAATCTTATGCAAGAATCTCAGTGCAACACTGAGAGCCACGCAACCATGATAATGCAAAAGAGAAATGAAAGTAAATTGAATCAACAAAGGGGGTTTTAATGCTTTAATGTCTATGATTGGTTGATTTAATTGAATTTCATTGTCGTTTATGGATTTTGCTAATTAGAATTGAGTTCTAGTGGTTAGCTCATTTATTCTAGTTAATTATACCTTAATTTCCTGTAAAAACACATAGTTCCATCTACTATACTATTCATAGCTTCGTTATCATCTTGTCTATCATCTCCATATAATGATGAGGAAGATTCGAAGGTGGATGATTTGCTAGATTAGCTCATTCATGTAATAACACTTTTTTTTGTGTCTTTATTTGCATGTGATGTGATTCCTCGTAATGGACTACTGGACATGTCTTTTGTATTGTTAAGCTCTCTTTGGATGACCCTTGAGGCTCTATTGGCACAAAGATACAAAGAGATCGATCTTATTGTGATTGTTTTCATGCTTAAAATCATCAATTCTAATATGCCTAATCAAGAAATAATAACTATCACAGATCCTTAACTAATCTAGCATGATTTAAAAGACAAAGCAATATAATAAATGCTAGAATTGAAATCTTGTAAACAAGTTCAAACTCCCTATTCCAGATTTGTGCTTCCATTGTTCTTCTCCGAAATTGCATGGGTGGCTCTCAGGTATTGCACTGGAATTCTTGCATAGATTGGCAATTGCTTTGAAGAGTGTGATCTAGATTGATTTGTGAAATTGATGTTGTTTATATAGATTTTAAACATAGAAGGGATGAAGATTTGAACTCAAGTTCTGATTGATAGTCAACTGAGATTGATTGATCAGTGAACTAGTCATGATTGACTTGTTAACTTGTTTGATTGATTTGTTAACAGTATTGATTAGAGAGTGAACTCAAATGATTAACTGGTGGACTAAATAGACTAGCTAGTTAACTAAATTGATGGATTAGAAGACTGAACTGATTGGAGAGATAAGCCGATTGATTGACTAGTAAAAAAAAGTGATTTGGAGTGAAAAGAGGTGATTGAAGAGTTAACTAATTAGTCAACTGATTTGATCAATCAGTTATGATTTCAACGTGTGTTGTAGGATTTTGGAATTTAATTTGATTTTCTTTTTCAATTTGAATTTGAATTTGGACTTTCGAATGCTGAAATGCACACGAAATTAGCTGAAATTTAGATTTGGTGAAATATGAATTTGATGATTTGGAATTAGATGGAATTAATTGAAATTTGAATTTGGGGAATTTGGAGGAATAAGTTAATTAATTTAAATAATTTAAATGAAATTATTTAAACATTAGAAATGTGATTAATTAAATAATAAAGATTATTTAATTAAGAAAATATCGTAATTAATTAAATAAATAATATTTAGAAAAGGGTTAATTGATTAATTAAGGAATAGAAATTGAGTAATTAATAATGTTGAATGAGATGATTGAGTTAGTCTAGAAGAATAACTAGCTTAATTAAATAATTGAAGGATTACTTAATTGATAAGAAGAAGAATTAGTGATGATGAAAAAGACATTTTTCAATGTCTACATTTGCCCTTCTTTGAGACAATGTCACTTTGACATTGTTTTAAAGAAAATGATTTTTTTTTGCCCCAGTATGTCTTGGTGACATTATGGGTATAATGCCCCCCTCGAGAGATTGTTTGTGCATTGAAGGCATGAATGATCTCTCGAAAGAAGAAGAATGTTATATGAGAGATGGAAGAATGGTTAGTTGATGACATTAATGGGTTTGATTGGATAGAAGAAATGGTTGGAGTGATTTATAGATTGATTGAATGATAAGATTGATAGGATTGATGGGATTGATAGGATTGATCAGATTGATAAGATAAAGATCAAGTCTAGTTTCAGGCAGGACACATCATATATAAGACACATATGATCAAAATGTCTGGTTTCAGAAAGGATACATCATGTATAAGATGAAGATAGATGATCATGTCTAGTTTCCAGAAGGACTAATCTTGTATAAGACAAATGATAGATCAAAATATGATGAAAGTGAAGAATAATTGATTGATAGATTGAATAGTTGATATGAGGAAATGATTTGAGATGGAATTAGAAAGATGTGAGTATAAATTGAAATGAACTCATTGAGAGTAGAATATGTTAGATGAGAAAATGATCTTTGAAATAGAATCAACATGATGAGATGAGAAAATAAAATGATACGTTTGATGATGATACACGAGTCAATCTTAATGGAATGAACTAATATGGTTGATGATGATAGTGAATGATGGTGATGAATACTCTTCTTTGCCTTTATTCATAGTGCAACACATTATCATCATTAAGCCTTATTATGTAACAATGAATCTTAGTACACCAAGGTATAAGGAACTAGGACGTATAGATATCTCACTGCAAGAAACAAACATGTAGCAGACAAGGAATGAACCCTCCATTCTGGGAATTACACTAGGGGTCAAGGTATGTGTGGCATACACAAGCTGAATGCTCCTATCACAGACACCCACTAGAGAAATTTTCCTAGAACTTCATTGGTTCACACCACAAAACAACAAATAAAGTAAAGGATCATGCCCATCATGGCTCCTCTAGTCACTTTTTGGACATGCTTGAGTAGCATAGAAACATGATCTTCACCAACTGGTAAAAGATAAAAACCAAATTAGACAAAAATTAGCAGCTAAACTGACTGAGCCTTTGCTTTGATTTGTTTGATGTGATGGTTGATAATGTCTAGTTTTAGAAGTTTTGGACCCCCTTTAAGATTGATCTCTCTGGTTTCGAGTGGATGAAGTTTAACAAAGTGATAATGTCTAGTTTCAGAAGTTCCTAATCAAACAAGGGTGAGTGTGTGTGTCTTTCGTTCTGAAATACACTAATTGAATTAAAGGTGTGAAACCTTTTAGAGATAGGAGCTCAATCCATTCTCAGAAGACTTTAGATCACCAACCTAACACACTATGTAACCAAGATTTATGAATGGAGGCATGGAAAACTTCTCCATCAAATCTTGAAACTTTGATGTTCTTTTTGCCCATGTGTGTGCACTTGAGATTATTCTTACTATTATAACCATTACAGACCCTTGGAATCCCACGTGTCTAGCTACATGAGTTATTTTGACTTCAAAAGCATCTTGGATAGAGCCTCTCTACCAACAAGCTTTTAGGGCTCTGACGAGGTTATACACTGTAATCTCTCGAATATTGCTTCATTGTCAGCAGGCGTCCATAGCCTTGATGGAGTTACTCGCATGTTCTCTTAGTCAATCTTTATTGCACATTTTTGCATAATATTTCAGTTATATATCTTTGTTCATTTGCCTTGAGGTGGATATTTGGCATAACACTTTTTCTTTTTATTTTCTTGCCTTGACTTGTAAGTAACAAAACTTACAAGGGTATGATAATTACAACGACGCTAAAGTAGAATATTGGACTTTTCACTAGCCACATGACCAACTAGGTATCTGTAATGACTTAGAGCTATTGATTAATGCATGAGATATAGTAATAGATATATTTGGGATAACAAGGCTCAACAATGAAACCTCTACTCAACCATGGATAAAGATCAATCACAAGGTGACATTGTAGATGAATGACCAAAGAGATCCCAAAAAATTCATGAACAAGTATCTAGGAAATGAGATCACCTTCTCTCTTTTCAGTGCAGACAAGTGAATGACTTAGACAATCGCCTTGTTTTATTGATGCAACTATATGAGAAAGTATTAATGATATATAGCTATATGTTGCGCAATGGTGATATGCAAGCAACTATGATGCACTTTGAAATGGAGATATGTGATGCAATGCAGTACTAAAAATTTAAATGAACCTGTCCCTTAGATGTAATATCTTTTAAGGTGGATTTTGTTATTGGGTAAATATGAATTTTGTATAGATAGTTCATTGGTCTTTGTTTGAAGAGTTAGATAAACCTATCTTTTTCAATGGGATATTCAGCTGATTGTATTTCATATACAACTTTTTCTATGGCCTCATTATTTTCAAACCAATCCAACTGTGGTAAACCTTCTTGCCCTCAATCTTTCAAGTGCGGGTATATGAGGCAAATAGATTTTGGTTTAGAAGTTGTGACATGAGCAGGTGTTATGCCTTTTTCTATTGATGCACTTGAATAGGATAATAAATCTAACCAGGGGTTGATCTCATTAAGTGATGGCGCACATACAATTGTTGACAAGTTGCACTGTGTAGTATGATTTGGATTGGTGATTTCATTGATAAGGGGTTCATTAACAACTTGTGTAGAGGGATTGGGATCATGAGGGAGACTAGAAGAAATGGTAAGTTCATTTGAGAGGGAATCTTTTGAGGAACATGGAGGTTTATGACATAGAGATGAAGGGAAAGAGGGATCTTGATAAGGATTTGGATAAATAATGGGATCTTGTTTAGAACATGAAGGTGAAGGGATGCTTTGATCTTGACTTGGAAAGGGATTGTTAGGAAGGATGGATGAGATGTCCCGATCTTTCTTAGGAGGAGGATGTTGGATGGGACTTGGAAGGATACTTTTTTCTTGAGATGAAAGGGTATCATTATGAGTGGAATAGAAAAGAATCAGAGGATCATCATAGGATTCTTGATAGGTGGGATCTTGATCAAAAATTTGGTAGGATGTTGGGGTTTGTTCTTGATTTTGATTGTTTTCATGACTCATTTCTTTTGATTTTGGATTATCATTTTGACACAGGGAAGTAGTTTGGATATTCATGGGATATTTTTGGAAGGTTTCAAGACTTTGGCTTGATGAGAAAGGATTTTGAATTAGACTCTCTGAAGTGGGTTTTCTTGGAAATGGAATATATGATGGCACTGGATCTTGAATTTTTGAAGCATGAAAATGAGTAGCATCATGACTTGGATTAGATTGTATTTGTATGATAGATAGCCCTTGGGAGATTGTGTTATTGGATAGAGATGGCGTGGATTGGTCTTGTATGACTTCAGGGGATGATGAAATGGTGGATATATATGATTGATTTAGACTTTGGTTGAATGGGATTTGATTTTGGTTGAAAGGGGTTTGAATGTTGGGCTGATGTGATTGGTATGATTGATGTGTTGGGTTGAAAGAAAAAGAAGGTTGACATGACTCTAATGCTGGTTGAACTGAAGTAGGAATGATTTTGTTGAAGAATGAAGGTTGGCATGTTTGAATGGTCTCACAAGAGAAGGAATGTTGGCATGATAATGATTATCTTTTTATTATCACTTTTATCATCATTTTTTCTAACCAATCCCGATGGTTGTTAGGACTAATCATGTCTCTCATTTGTTGTTGCAAAGTCTTGATTTGTTGAGCCAAAATTTCTATGGATGATGGTGAAATAGGAATAGAAGGGATGAAATCTTCACCTTCCCTATGAAATGTATAATGCCAATCCATGATGTTTTCTTGATTGGTTTTTACCTAAGTTCATAACATGTAAGATGGTTTCTCCATTTCTAGAATGTTGCAATGTTTGATTTTGATTTTGACGTTGATGTTGATACTTGGAGTTTTCTTTGAGTTTTGAGATTCTTGTTGATGTTTTTGATAAAAATTGGTTGAGATTCCACTTTGTTTTTGTTTGATCGTGTAGAAAAGACACAGTAGCAAAGAAATGGAAAACAACTTGACATAACCAAAAGAGAGTATTATTTAAAGGATTTTTTCAAACCCTTGTGGATGTTGAGATCTTTTTCAAAATCTCATTTTGTTTTCGATAAAATTTTGGTCATTTGATAGCAAATCAAGCAGACTCTCCTAAGGTCAAAAGGTCACAAGTATTATCGCAACACTCATCTTGATACTCAGTCAACTCAAACAACCCTATCACACCCTAAGTTGCGCCCATTTTTTTGCCTTTGTTCAAAAATTAAACTGAAGAGGATCGCTCCTTAATCAGCTCGTTATCCTGGGAGATATATGGTGAGTGTCTTGGGGGTAGATTCTTCCCTACCCTTGCACTATGATATCACCGTGTTTGGTTACTGACTCAAGTTGGCTACTAATTCCTAAGGTTTTTAGAAAGGGTTCCGTTCAGTGTGTCAAAGATAAACTTCCTGAGGAGGCTTCCCAACCTTTAGAACAAAAGAATTTTGCATCTTAAAGATATTGGGGGAAGGCTATCAATTCAAAACTACCATTGGACATGATTTTCATCATATCCACATTTGATTAAAGTGGGTTGGATTACTTAGCTTTAGTCATTGCCCACTTAGGTCGTTCCCCTCTCACCGACCTTATGGGCTTCTCGAGAAGGCAGAGCTGCTAAAGGTGTTATCCTAATGTGAAAAAAGAAATAAAGCATGAAAAAGGGAGTTTGGTTTTTTGATCACCCTGATAAGGGGAGAGCATATACCTATCACCTTACAGACACAAAGAACAATGATTCCTTTTAAACCTTCATTGCAATATTTTCTAAGCTATTGGAGATGTTGCTCCAAAAGACATGGGGTTCATTTTAGCCGTCATAGCAAGGATGAAATTTGTATTGTTCTTTATTAAAAACACCAAAAATAAATATTTGACTAATCTAAGTCCAACTTCCTCCAAGAAAACATGAAAATGGTTAGCACATGGTGGGCTTTCTAGCCTAATCTTTTAATCGGTTACAATTTTGACTTCTCTGTCTTATGAATACAGAACATATTAATGACAAATAAATATGAAAAACCCGAACATTAATTCTTTGTTAACTCCTAACAATTGTGCATCAACCACTACACAATTGCGAACTAATTTTATTGCAATTGCGAACTGATATGATAACAATTGTGAATTTCTGACTGCACAATTGCGCATTACTTAAACTTGCCAACTTTTGGAAATTATTTGAAAACAGAGGAAAAAGACAAAAGAAAGAAGTCAATCAATTCTAACATGGATTGAATTTCAAGTTTCCCATGATCTCAATATCGTTGGATATGTTGAATTTTTTGAGATACTTATGCACAATGTGATATTACCAAGATAAGGCAGCTGTTTCTTCAAGATTTTGAATTCTTTTTTCTGCTTCTATCCACTATTGGTGTGCTCTTGTTTGTCTCTTGTGTTCCTTCCTTTTTTTTGGAACCTGAAAAAGTTACCCTTCCTGCCATTGGGTTAGGAACATTTTATGCATAGAAATCAGATTTTCCATAATTGAAAGTTTTTTGGGGGTTAGCAGCGCAAATTTCAAAAACACAAAAATGAGAAACAAAAATGAAATTTTAACTTGTCTCTACAATTGTGAATCAGAATTAACATTGTGAATTAAAATGACTACAATTACAAACTAATATAATAACAATTGCGCATCAAAATGAACAATTACGAATTTCTGTCAATACAATTGCACATCATATTTTCCCGTTCTGTACAAAACTTGCAAATCACGAGAAAAAAAGATCAGAAAGTTAGTTCACGTCGGGTTCACCAGTGTTTTATGCTTAAAATCATCAAATCTAATATGCCTAATCAGGAAATAAGGATGATCACATATCCTTAACTAATCTAGCATGATTTAAAACACAAAGCAATAGAATACATGCTAGAATTGAAAGCTTTTAAAGAAGTTCAAACTCCCTATTCTATATTTGTGCTTCCATTGTTCTTCTCTGAAATTGCATGGGTGGCTCTCAGGTATTGCACTGAAATTCCTGCATAGATTGGTAATTGCTTTGAAGAGTTTGTCTAGATTGATTTGTGAAAATGATGTTGTTTATATAGATTTTCAACACAGAAGGGGTGAGGATTTGAACTCAAGTTCTAATTGATAGTCAACTGAGATTGATTGATCAGTGAACTAGTAATGATTGAATTGTTAATATATTTGATTGATCTGTTAACAGGATTGATTAGAGAGTGAACTCAATTGATTAACCAGTGGACTAAACAGACTAGCTAGTTGACTGAATTGATGGATTAGAAGACTGGATTGATTGGAGAGATAAGTGGATTGATTGACTAGTCAGAAAAGGTGATTTGGAGTGAAAAGAGGTGATTGAAGAGTTAATTAACTGAGTTAACTGATTAGTTAGCTGATTTGATCAATCAGTTATGATTTCAACATGTGATGTAGTATTTTGGAATTGAATTTGATTTTAATTTTCAATTTGGATTTGAATTTGGACTTTCGAATGTTGAAATGCACATGAAATTAACTGAAATTCATATTTGGTGAAATATGAATTTGATGATTTGGAATTAGATGGAATTAATTGAAATTTGAATTTGGGGAATTTGGAGGAATAATTTAATTAATTTAAATAATTTAAATGACATTATTTAAACATTAGAAATGTGATTAATTAAATAATAAAGATTATTTCATTAAGAAATTATCGTAATTAATTAAATAAATAATATTTAATTGATATTTAAATAAGGGTTAATTGATTAATTAATTAAGGAATAGAAATTGAATATTTAATAGTGTTGAATGAGATGATTGAGTTAGTTTAGAAGAATAACTAGCTTAATTAAATAATTGAAGAATTACTTAATTGATAAGATGAATAATTAGTGATGATGGTTTTTAGTTCTCTTACATGTTTTGTGAGTATCGCCTTTGACTTGCCTATGTTTTTCTGGGCATTTCATAGTTGCAACGTGCTTATCTTTGGATATATGTTACCTCAAATAAATTTCTCCCAATTGGCATACACAATCACTTTAACATGGGGGCATACACTCCACTTTGTGCACAAACTACAAGATTGGTTTGTACACTTTGATCACACACCATGATTTTCTTGTTGACACTGCAACACCCATTTTGTAGTTTCATATCAAAAATTTTACTTGGTGTCACTCTAGTACCCTTTTGTAGTCTCATATTAGATTAACTAGCAAATAGAGGGGCTTTTCTTTGTAATCTTTGTTGGTGTTAAACTCACTAGCATAACACAACTTCTTAGACCTATATTAGACCTTCCCCTTAGCATGAATCACATAGCATAATGCAACTTGCTAGACCTACGTGACTTCCTATCTAACATGGCTCTTAGTAAGTATCTAATGATCCTTACTAATCCTAGAGGTCATGCCTTGTGTTTTATGGCTCCTAGTAAGTTCTCAAGGATAAACTAGCCTTAGATACCACACCTTTTTGTTTTTGTATGTTATATGTGTGTCTTACTTATGTTGATCATATTGATCGCTTTTATTGATGTTTCAGATTGATAAGCTATTAAGTCTTGGGGGCTTGGTGTTTCCTTGTCTCTTTAATGTCTTGGTGAAAGTATCTCTTTGTTTCTCTATACTTTGCCAATATTATGAGTGTAAGTTCATACTCCCACTAAAGTGGGGGCTAAATGTAGTGTAGTAAATTATATGACTACAATTTCACACTCAATTTTTAGGATCGTTTCTAGAAGCTTAATACAATCCCCTTATCAACAACCTTTTCCTAGCCTATAATGTCGAGACTAGGGCACCTAGCACCCTTGTCCTCGTAGAGTAGGTGCCTAGCACCCTTGTCCAAGAATATTGGCCCCAAATTTTAAATCATAATGGTTGTTTTTTCAAGTATTGGGATAGTGCTCCTTGATGTAGTAGACACTAACCAAAAATTAAACCCCAAAAGGTGTAGGTTGTAAATAAATAAAAAACCCTCTCTCATTTGAACTTCTATCTAATATCAATTCTTATGATTAAGAATTACAATTTAGCATTCAATCAAGCATCTTCAAGGAAATTAAAGACAAGTCTGCAATAAAAGAATTTAAGCATTCAAGTTTCATCAATCATGATCAATTTTTTATGCATTCCTTCATGATGAAGGCATGCATTAACATCCATCAAGCAACATAAAGATTTGTATGAGACTTCAAGGGAAGGGTTCCATATTGAAGGTATCATTTATCATTTCAAGCATTTCCATTAAGGTTTTTAACCTCTTCCTTAGTAGGGGTAAGCTCTCTTTTGTCCAAAATTGCTATAATGGAGGTGGAAACACCAACACAAGATTTGACTTAGGTAAGCCCCTATACATCACAACATTTTACCCTTTTTGTGTGTGTGTGTTGGTACATATCCAACAATTAAGAGCTAAAAAATTACGCAAAGGAGACAATGACATATAATCTCAAACTTCAAACAAGCAAAAACCGCTAGACTATGCCAATTTTCTCCAATGTCAAACACTTTTAGGCTCATTTTTGGAGAGATGGATTTCAAGTGCCTCTTGATAATGTAAGGAAGTTAAGTAGCGGAAACAACTTCCTACACTAACCTTGAGAGGAGGGTAATGCAAAACTTTTTCAGATCATTACAACAGTTACAGAAAATAGAAATAGATATAATAGCATTCATACCACAACACAATGATTTACGTGGGGAAAACCCTTTCGGGAGAAAAACCCCACCCTCCAAAAGCAGCTCAATATTTTATTCAGCAATCAAAAACAGATTACAAAATACTTGTAGAGCAAGCTCTTCGCAGGAGTAGCACTAAACAGAGATTCAGAGGCAACTCAATAGCCATAGGACTCTTACACACAACCTCTATCTCACACACCTCATAAATAGGAGATACAATACAAGAAACCGTCAAACGGTATTACAAAACCATGGGCTAAAACCACCCAATAAGGTGTAGCCGACCTTATCTCCCTTCTATGACATGTTAAAGCACACATCAACACGTTTCGCTCCCTTTTACAGCTCATTTATGTATCCGATACAAATTATTTTTCCTATTTCAGGAGTACAAACTTCCGGAGGCCATAACTTGAGAACCGGGTGTCCGATTGACGAACCGTTTGAAGCGCCGGAAAGCTCGCGAAGTGCTCTATCACCTCGTAACCCGCTTCGCCAATTACGGAAACTTTTTAGGGCGTTTCGGAGCCTCTAAAGTCCCCAAAATTAAGTTTAAACATTTTATTGCACCCCTCCAAGACGAAAACTTTAATATCTTCAAAACTAGCTGTGACCTTGCGACGCAACTTTACCGGAATGCTTATCTAGCCAACCAGAAGCTTCAAGGAGAGTTTCGCACCATTTCGTGCTCAAATAAAAACTTACTATAAATAGTAACCTCGCATAAATGCAAGGTTGAGACACCATTTTTCCCAACAAATCTCCCACTTGTCGAACACCTTGCATGAGCGGAAGGGAATGTCAACACAATGAATCAATTGCTAGGGCCCATAAGGCCCATAGACTCTGAACACCATCTGAACTTCTCTGTGCTCACAGCCTTAGTTAAAGCATCTGCAACATTCATCAAAGTGTCCACCTTAACCAGCTTCACCCTACCATCTTCGACCATATCTCTAACAAAATGATACTGAACATCAATATGTTTGGTCCGGGCATGAAATGTCGGGTTCTTAGCTAGGCTAATTGCACTCTGACTGTCACAGTAAACTGTCACTGTACCTTGTTTTATTCCAATATCCGAACATAGTCTCTTAAGCCAAATGGCCTCTTTACAAGCATGAGTAGCTGCCATATACTCTGCTTCAGTAGTGGATAAAGCAACCACAGCCTGTCGCTTACTCATCCAACTAATTGCACCACCAAACAAAGTAAACACATAAGCACTGGTGGATCTTCTGCTATCAATATCACCTGCCCAATCTGAATCTACATAACCATGGATATCAAGGGAAGTCATGTCTCCAACTGAATTACCATGATAACACAAAGAATACTCTGAAGTACCCTTCAAATATCTAAAGACTCTTTTGACTGCATCCCAATGAACTCTACCAGGATTAGACATATATCTAGAAAGTACTCCCACTGCTTGGGCAATATCTGGTCTAGTACAGACCATAGCATACATCAAGCTTCCAACTGCACTCTGGTAAGGCACTCTGCTCATGTCTTCCATCTCCAATGGGGATGTAGGACAATCTGAAACAGATAGTTTCGTTCCAACTGTAAAAGGAACACTCAATGGTCTACAATTCTGCATGTTGAACCTCTGTAACACTGAATTCACATACTTACTCTGGCCTAGCCATAGCTTTCTGTTTGCCCTATCTCTTCTAATTTCCATCCCAAGAATGTGCTTTGCTGCACCAAGATCTTTCATTTCAAATTTAGCAGCGAGCTGAGACTTCAGTTCTGAAATCATACCTTTCCCTTTACCAATGAATAACATATCATCAACATACAATGCAATGAATAAGAAATGATCACCATAAGATTTATAATAAACACAGTGATCTGATTTAGAACGTTCAAATCCCAAACTCAACACATATGTATCAAATTTCTAGTACCACATCCTAGGACTTTGTTTGAGGCCATACAAAGATTTCTTCAATTTACAGACCAAATTTCTTTTGCCTTTCACCACATAGTGCTCTGGCTGTGTCATATAAATATCTTCCTCCAAATCACCATGAAGGAAAGCAGTTTTCACATCCATTTGCTCAACCTCTAAATCATAAGCAGTAGCAATAGAAAGCAAAAATCTAATGGACATCATTTTTGCAACAGGAGAAAATATCTCACCGTAATCAACACCCTCAACCTGAGAGTAGCCTTTTGCAACCAACCTTGCTTTATACTTCTCAATGCTTCCATCTGAACCAATCTTTTTCTTGAATACCCATTTACAACCAACAGGTTTTTGTCCTTCAGGCAATGGTACAAGATCCCATGTATCATTCTTTTTCAATGCTGCCATTTCTTCCTCCATAGCAATCTTCCAGGATTCTGCATCATTCATACCTAATGCCTCTTCTACAGATTTCGGTTCATCCACACTAGTATTCAGAGCAAAAATACATCTCCAATCATCAGGTGAATACCTTTCAGGTGGTTGTCTATGTCTTGTAGACCTTCGAACAAGCTGAGTTGGAGGTTCTTCCTCCTCTTCTGAAGATTCAGAGCTAGACGAGCTCTCCTCAAATTCTTGCCTATCTAGGGGTCTTGATTCAACTCTTTCAGGTGTAGAAGGAAGTTGAATCACATCTTCTTTTTTAGTCTGTTCTGGCTGCAATGTAATAGAAGGAGACTTAATTTCTCTAAAAATAACACTTCTACTGTGAATTACCTTTTGTGCAACAGGGTCCCAAAGCTTGTATCCTTTCACACCATAACTATACCCGATGAAGATACATTTCACAGCCTTGTTCTCCAACTTTGTTCGCTTCTCCTTTGGCACATGTGCATATGCCTCGCAACCAAAAACTCTAAGATGTCTCAATGAAGGCTTGTGACCTGACCATGCTTCCATAGGCGTTTTATCAACAAGAGCTGATGTAGGAGACCTGTTAATCAGGTAGCAAGCAGTGGCAACAGCTTCAGCCCAAAACTTTTGTTCGAGACCAGCACCACTCAACATACTCCTAGCCTTCTCCATCAGTGTCCTGTTCATTCTTTCTGCAACTCCATTCTGCTGTGGAGAATACGGAGTTGTCTTCTGCCTGTTAATTCCACAGTCTTTACAGAATCTATCAAAATCATTAGAGCAAAACTCACCGCCATTATCAGTTCTCAAACATTTTATTTTCTTTCCAGTCTGCAACTCAACCATTGCTTTAAATTCTTTAAAACGACTAAAAACTTCAGATTTACTCTTGAGAAAATAAACCCATGTCCTTCTACTAAAATCATCAATAAATGAAACATAATATGTGGATTTTCCAATCGAAAAGACATCTACTGGACCAAACACATCAGAATGGATAAGATCCAAAACACCACAAGTTTTATGAGAACTTGAGTAAAACTGAACGCGGTTTTGTTTTCCATAAATGCAGTGCTCACAGAAATCAAAGTCAAGGTTACAGTCATTCAAACCTTCAACAAGGTTTTTATTTTTCAAGGTCCTTAGACCCTTTTCTCCAATGTGGCCAAGTCTCTGGTGCCATAACATAGTCTTCTCTGCAGGTAACTTTGCTTCAGACGAAAGAGCACCCTTAGGTACCCAAAAACCATTTCCATCTGCTGAAGGTGAAACCTTCAAATCTTCCAGTGAAGTATCCACAGATTTACTTTTTATAGAAGTGCTATTACACTCAACAGTGTATGCTTCAAGCTTATACAAAGTGCCAAACCTGACACCTCTAGCAACTACCATAGCACCCTTAATCATCTTACATCCTGCTTCAGAAAAGACTACCTGCACACCTGCATCTATCAGTTTGCTCACAGATAACAGGTTTCATTTTAATCCAGGGATATGCAGCACACCATTAATCCTTTTTATTCTACCATCAGAAAACCTGATTCTAACTTTACCTCGACCAACAATGTCTAGTTGTGAATCATCACCCAAGTACACCTTACCTCCATTAAATCCTTCATATTCAGAAAACCAATCTCTATTGGAAGTCATATGAAAAGATGCACCTGAGTCAATTAGCCAGGCATCATTACCTGCATGAGTCGCCAAAGCCGCAATAAATGCATCGCCATCTTCCTTGTCGGACTCAGAATCAGAATCGAACTTTTTCTTTTTCTTCTTCTTTTCTTCTTTGCAGTCCTTACGGATGTGACCCGGTTTACCGCAATTCCAGCAAATGACTTTGGACTTTCCAGGAGATTTCGATCTCCCTTTGGATTTGGACTTGCCGCGCTTCTCATTCTTCTTGCCTTTCTCCTTAGGTCTTCCACGAACGGTTAGGGCTTCCTTTGAACTGATGGATACCTTCCTTCGCATCTCTTCACCGAGTAGGGCACCCACCACATCTTCAGATTTCAAAACAACAGAAGTACTACCGATAGCCATAACAAGAGAATCCCACGAATCAGGCAAAGAACAAAGCAAGATCTGACATTTCTCCTCCTCGTCCATCTTAACACCGACGGATACTAATTGAGCCACAATCATATTGAATGCTTCTAGGTGGTCTGCAATTCGTCCACCCTCTTCCATCTTCAAGGAATACAATTTCTTTCTTAAGAAAATTTGATTTAATAAAGATTTCACTTAATACATCTCACCAAGCTTAGTCCATAGCTTCTTTGCAGAGTTCTCTTCATGGACATTGATTAGAACAGAGTCTGCCAGGCACAGTCTGATTAGACCCTTGGCTTTTCGGTCCATAACATCATACTGAGCTGCCGCAGTAGGATCTGAGGGCCTTTGGACATTCGCATCAACAGCATCCCAAAGATCTCGATCTATTAACAGATCTTCCATCTTCAGCTTCCACATCTCAAAATTACTTCCATTAAATTTCTCCACCTCTATTCTCCCTGACGAACTCGCCATCTGGATATTCCTGCAACAGGATCAAAAAGTGTCTTCTGCACAAGCTCCCACTCAAATCTGGATTAGTTCAAAAAACCCAACTGCCCACAATTGAAACCAAAGGTGATCAGGCTCTGATACCACTTGTAAGGAAGTTAAGTAGCGGAAACAACTTCCTACACTAACCTTGAGAGGAGGGTAATGCAAAACTTTTTCAGATCATTACAACAGTTACAAAAAATAGAAATAGATATAATAGCATTCATACCACAACACAATGATTTACGTGGGGAAAACCCTTTCGGGAGAAAAACCCCACCCTCCAAAAGCAGCTCAATATTTTATTCAGCAATCAAAAACAGATTACAAAATACTTGCAGAGCAAGCTCTTCGCAGGAGTAGCACTAAACAGAGATTCAGAGGCAACTCAATAGCCATAGGACTCTTACACACAACCTCTATCTCACACACCTCATAAATAGGAGATACAATACAAGAAACCGTCAAACGGTATTACAAAACCATGGGCTAAAACCACCCAATAAGGTGTAGCTGACCTTATCTCCTTTCTATGACATGTTAAAGCACACATCAACACGTTTCGCTCCCTTTTACAGCTCATTTATGTATCCGATACAAATTATTTTTCCTATTTCAGGAGTACAAACTTCCGGAGGCCATAACTTGAGAACCGGGTGTCCGATTGACGAACCGTTTGAAGCGCCGGAAAGCTCGCGAAGTGCTCTATCACCTCGTAACCCGCTTTGCCAGTTACGGCAACTTTTTAGGGCGTTTCGGAGCCTCTAAAGTCCCCAAAATTAAGTTTAAACATTTTATTGCACCCCTCCAAGACGAAAACTTTAATATCTTCAAAACTAGCTGTGACCTTGCGACGCAACTTTACCAGAATGCTTATCTAGCCAACCAGAAGCTTCAAGGAGAGTTTCGCACCATTTCGTGCTCAAATAAAAACTTACTATAAATAGTAACCTCGCATAAATGCAAGGTTGAGACACCATTTTTCCCAACAGATAAAAAATATGAAACCCTTTGTTGTCGAAGACACCCTTAGGACTAGCAAGCTTCTCTCCATGGTCTAACATATTTGTACCAACTCTATTTGAGTCGCTCAATTTTGAAACCATTTCTCAAAATGCCAGTCCTATCAATTTCATTACCTCATGCACATCCACATTGTTGCAATCATCCCTTAGCTATATTGATAATCTCATTCTTATTAACGACACCATCATTGATACTATTTCTATGATGAGTTCTAGTATACAAAAATATGCAAATAATTTTCAAACCCACGATCCTTACCCATTATTGAACAACTCTCTCATCAAGACTCAAAATATGGGCATAAACAACATACACAAGATCAATTATTGCATTCCTACTCAATATGTGCCCATTGTCACTCCCAAATTTGTTTTTAATATTGCTATATTTGATTTGGGTGTTGATGATGTAAGAAGATTGAATGTAGAGCACTAATATTTCTACAAACTTTAATCAATAGTAATAGATGCATTTGAAGAAATATGTAGTGATTTCCAAACTTATTCTTCAATAGCCTTTGCAAACAATTCCAAAAGTAGTTGATATTTTGTTGCAAAAAATTCAATTACTTGAAATGATATTGTGTGTTTTGTTCATTTAGCGGGATAAAATACATTGAACAAAATGTCATTCTACAATATTGTATTGTTTTTTCTTTACAATATTCTTTTTAATGATAATACCTTAAGGTTATATGTAAAATATTTTCTTTTGCAATTACTTCAAACGATATTGTGTGTTTTGTTCATTGAGTAGGATAAATTACATGGAACAAAATGTCATTCTACAACATTGTATTGTTTTTTTCTTTATAATATTATTTTTAATGATAATACCTTAGGGTTATATGTGTCCATTGTCACTCCCAAATCTATTTTTAATATTATTACATTTGATTTGGGCATTGATGATGTAAGAAGGTTCAATGTAGAGCACTAATATTTCAACAAACTTTAATCAATAGTAATAGATGAATTTGGAGCAATATGTAGTTCTTGCAAAACTTATTCTTCAATAGCCTTTACAAACAATTCCAAAAGTAGTTGATATTTTGTTTCAATAATTTCAATTTCTTCAAACGATATTGTGTGTTTTTTATTAAGGCAAAAATAGGTTTTGAAGGGACCCGAAACCCTTTAACAAAAACAAAGATCAGTCTAGACTTAACAAGGAGTTAAGCCAACAAAGATCACTAAAACTGAACAACCCCATATATAACATTATCCACATTACAACAAAGGGGCATAAACTAGACAGAGCGAAAAGACAAAATCAGGAACTAGCAGAAAAAACTAGACACATAAAAGCCAATAGAGAACCAACACATACACAACAACGAACTGACCCTAATGCAACAATTTCATTGAATATTCCATCTATTTTTCAATCTCAATCATAGTGTTGGTGATCTTCTTGAGCTTCTAAAATTCGGGAGGAGGTCCAGCTGCCTTTCTCTTCAACATACCTCTAGTCCATTTGTTGGGTCCCGAGGAGATGTCTTGCTCAGTATTAGTGTATACATCCACCACATCCCTCAGTTGGAACTGCTCTTCAAGGCTACAAATCATATTCTTTAAGCTTTCCACAGTGGCACCAATCACCCCATGACTAGTTTTGACAACTGCTTTGATGGATTCCTTGATTTTAGCATTTTGGTCTTCCAGTGTAGCCATTCTGGCTTCATAGCCTTTCTTGAAGTTATCGAAAGCCTCCATAGTTGTTTTAAGGCATTCAATGACAGAGGCCTTCTCCTTGTCAGACCTGGGGGTAACCTCATTCGACACCTTCACTTTCTCGAATTGCTTAACATTATCTTTGATAATCTCCAATTTTCTGCTATCGATTCTTTGTTTGAGATAGATGTCCTTAATCTCATGAAAGATCCACTTAAAAATCTGAAAGGTATCCACAACCCCATCTTTGGTTAAATCCTGAACATCAGTAATAGTATCCTTCTTAGAACAAAGCAAATGTGAAGAAGGGTCAATAGAGCTCGGAAAGGGTTGGCGATACTCAAAGTTTTGCATAAGTGCAGGCTCACTAGAAGCAGAGGGAGAAGGAATCTTACATGAAGGTTATCAACTAAAGCACCAACAAGCTTAGGATCAATCTAAAAATTACCAACAAGGGGGGGGAGCAGGAGATGTGAGGGTTTTTAGATTATGGTTCTTAACAACACAAGCTTTCCCCTTATTTTTAGGGGTGGTCGTAGAGGGGGAGAAATCTTCATCACCAGTCTTGATATGGTACTCATCCTCCAAGGACTAGGAATCCTTCGAGTCAAAATTAACCTCATGGAGAGAGGACATCATAGGCGGCAAAGATTTGACATGATCAAAGATAAGAAGGATAAGTCCTTCATGCAAAACAGGGTTTTTAACAAGGTCCTTCTTGTGATCAACAATGCTAGCATTTAAAGAGCTCACACAGAAGAAGGGAAAGGAAATTCTCACCTTATGTCGGAAATGGTTTAGGAGTGAAAAATGGTAGGTGAAAGCTCTGGTATACCACCCATCAAGAGTGACATACTCCATAATCACCTTCAGGACATCACCTTAAATCAACATAATATTCATAGTATTGTAGCTAGTAGTCCCATCTCTCACCAAATCTCTCTTCTCCTTCTCTTGTTTAGGGAAGAGTTTCACCGCCTTCTCAAAGAATTTTTTGTCTTTGTAGAACTTAGCTCCTTTGGTAGAGAGGTCAATGATCTCTACAATGAGGTCCTCATTGATGGCAATATCTCTTCCAAAAAGGTTTACAGAGCCCTTATTATAATTTATGACAAAACCTTTCGTAACCTTAGCTTTAACCCCATGCAATTTCTCAATATAGGTGGTGAATCCTTTCTTCGAAATTTTCTAAATTATTTTATTAATTTTCAGCACTGTGCAATCCATGGGCTCCATATGCTTCAAATCTCCCCCAATATTATCACAACCACTGTGCCCGAAAACCGAACTGGAAATAACCAAAACACTGCAGTTCTTCAAATAGGAAGTGGCCCCAAACTCTGTGTGAATACAATTTATTCCCAAACGCACCTAGAAAAAGTGTGGGAAGAAGGTTCTAGAAGAGCAATTAATTTTGGCCACCCAAGAAGTGTCCTTCACACGCCACATACAACTCATACTAATTACAATAAATCTCTAGGCTGATTTAGAAATTATCATTATAATCATTACAAATTAGCTTCTCGGCTGGCAAGGTTGTCCAACCTAACTAACCCCCTCACTTCATCATTCAATTTGTGCCCTCTTTGCCAAATTAATTTTTCATGGGCTTTAACTCCTAGGTTGGCAAAGTGGTCTGCCACCTTATTATTTTCCCTATAAGTGTGGGATTTTTTACATTCTTCAAAAGAGGTAATAATTGAATGAGATAAGTTTATCCAGTTAGCTATATTCCAAGATGGATTGACTTCTTTTTTGAGACATTGGATGATAATTTTAGAGTCCCCTTCAATCCATACCTTTGTATAGTTTATTTGTTTGGCAATCAAAAGGGCCTGATAGGCTCCTATGGCTTCGACAATGTGGTTAGTCTAGGTAGCCAACGTGAGTGCCACAACTGAGATACATATGCAATTACTATCCCTAATCACTCCCCCACACCCAGCAGGACCCGAATTTGTTGGTATTATGGATATGTTGCATTGGTTTTGTCATTGATGTCAACACTTATCAACACTTATCCTTCTGGAGATCTTTGGCTATGTTCACCGGCAAGTTTAGTGACTTATGCACAGTCACTGGTATTTGGTTCACCGGTAGGTTATATTGTTCACCGACACTGAGGATGACTTGTTAACATCTGGAGATCACTTGGTTATGTCAAATACATGGTTTGGACACTTGGTTTTGATGACTTGGTTATTGGTCTAATCGGGTTGACATATTTGTTGTTACCGGCAAATTGGTCTAGGTTATGGACCGACACACGTTATCTATTCCAGATCATCACGACACATTATGTAGATGGTTTAATCAATTGGTATTGATGTTGAGCCGACATGATGCATCGTATCTTGACTTACTTGTAATTGATTTTATTGTAATATTCTTAGTGAGTCGATCTACACATTTGGTCTTAGGTTTTGGTATATATGTAAGATCTCATTTGTGAGATAATGTAATAGATAGGAAAAAGATATATGTAAGGTTATGGTATTGTAACATGGTATGTGTGAATATTGAAGATCATATGAGCAGACCATAGAGAAGGTTCAAGGAAGGTTTGAAGGAGATAATCAGAGCTCAACCGGTACGAAATCCAGCATTGGAGATGCTACTTTGAGTAGTATATTATCATTGGATTTAATCATCCAATTGTAGTCAGTGTGACTCCCTTCTTGTGATTGAGTAGTGAGCTCTAGGCAGTTGGCCTTTCTGCATGTGCAGACCCCATTTGTACACACATACTATCTATAGTAGTATCATCTGATTGTGGGTAAGGTTTCCCACCGTGGTTTTTCCCCTTATAGGGTTTTCACATACAAATCTTTATGTTATGTATTGTGGATGTTGTTTCTCTTTTTGTTTCATGTATTAAGCTTCACCGGTATTAATATTAATTGTTAATCTGTTAACTGACATTAAGTTTGGTTTACTGGTATTAAGTATCAAGTTTGATTAATTTGTATTTGGGCTTAAATTATTAGACAACTGATTCATCCCCCCCCCCCCTCTTAGTTGCCTCTGGGTCCTAACAGAATTACCCTTCGCCGTCCCATCAAAATTAATTTTAACCCATCCCGAAGGAGGCACAAGACAATAAGTCCCATAAAGAGGCTTTTTTATCGACTTGAAAACTCTGGAGATATATAATTGAATTTGCCAAGCATTTGCAACCTTGTAATGATAGTCAGTGCAGTTATGAGTCTCTTTTCTCAATTGGGCACAATTAAAGCAATTAAATTTTTCCTTAATGACCCTCTGAATATCCTATTGTTCCTCTCTTTCCATATACCCCAAACCAGATAGGGAAGAGAATATGACCAAAGTCTTTTGATAACTTGATTGTTACTAGGATCTCTCCATTGAATGAACAGATCCGACATAGTAGATGGAAAGACTCAGCAAAGATCCCATAGTTAAAGCATTCTCCCCCAAATTTCTTGAGCAAAGGGGCATTTAATAAAGAGATGGGGGACAGATTCAACATTAGCCATACAAAGGATGCAAATATTGGGAAGATGAAATCCCCTCTTACATAAGTTGTCTGTAGTTAGAATTTTATTTTGGAGGAGAATACAGTAAAAGATTTATTGACCTTAGGGATAAGGTTATTGATCCAGGGCTTAGCCCAAACAGAGCTAGAAGAGCTTTGATTCTGAGACATAATAGAAAAGGTAGAAGAAACCGAATACTTACCAGAAGGTTCATCTTTCCACACCATCGGATCATCTGACTAGTCCACATAGGTCGAATTCAGGAGGATTTATAGAGGAATTAACTCCGGACTAATCTGCACCAAATTAACTCAACAACCATTCCTCCAATAATCTTCTACCAAGTAACCAAATCTTTTAATGTATTCTTCCCTGAAGGGATTATATGAAGAGTTGAGACATAGAAGCTCATTTCTAATCCAAGAATCCTCCCAGAATAGGATGCTAGAACCATTACCCAATTTCCAACCAGCACCTTTTGCAGCAAAGCTTCTAACCTTAATGATATTGCTTTAAAGATAGGATCCACGAGGTAAACAATTAGAGGAGATGAATTCTTGGAAAGAGGTAACTTGACTTAATTATTTACTGTGTAATATAGAATTACATTCCATTCTCTTAGAATAAATCCTCCACACCTGCTTCGCCAAAAGCACCTCATTAAAAGATCTAATGTCCCTCAAACCAAGTCCTCCTAATTTCTTGTGCTTAAACACCTCATTCCAATAAATTAGTGGAATTCTCTTTTTATCCTTCACTTCTAATTATAGGAACCTCTTTTGAATGCTATCAATTATTTCTACATATTTAGCAGGGATGGTTGCCTTCAACAATTGAATTTTTCTAGCCTAACTGAGGATAGCACCTTTCTAGCCAGCAAGCTTATTATTGAATCTCTCAACCAGGGATATATAGAAAGAATATGGAGGTAAAGTTCCTAAAGGAAGCCCCAATCGAAGGGAAGTCTCCAAGAGTACACCCCAATATATTAGCAATTTCCTGTTGCCTTTCAATAGGAGTATTGAGAAAGAAGAGAGAGCATTTACCTCTATTTATGAACTGTCATGAAGCTTCTTCATGGGTAACGAGGACTTTTTTGAAGGTTCTAGCCTCTCCAATAGCAAATGTTCCCATCAAAATAGTATCATCAACAAAATGTTGATGCAAACGGATAGTAGAATTAGAAGAAGGGTGGAACCCCTTTAAGCTACCATCTCTAACCATCTTTTGTAAATACCTTCCAAGGCTTTATGCCATGATTGTGAAAAGGATAGGGGATAGGGGAAATGGGGTCCCCCTATCTTATACCCCTAGAAGACTGGAAAAAGTGAGAAGGTGATCCATTAACCAAAATAGAGGTGTTGGTTGTAGAAATTAGTTGTCATATGAGCTCTCGAACCTTCCTTCCAAAGCAAAAAGCCGCCAAGACCTTGAGAAGAAAATCCCAATCCATCCTATCATAAGCTTTAGAGAAATCCAGCTCGAGAAGGAAGCCCTGTCTCTTAGATTCAACTAGAGAATGAATATTTTTGTGCACTGTAACAATCAAATCTAAAATTTGTCTACTTGGGACAAATCCAATCTGCTGAGAAGAGATGAGAAGAGGAAGAATAGTCAACAACCTAAAGGTGAGCACTTTGGAAATGATCTTGTAAAATGAATTACAAAGACTGATGAGATGGAAAGTGTATATGGTGAAAATGGATAACAATAATAACGATATTGAAAGGTTAAATGAATTCAACCACAAAACCCTAGCCTAACAACAACAAAGATCCACCATAACATATGAAGATTACCTAAGACAATGCAAATAAAATGAAATCACAAATATTATACCATCACATGTCCAATAGGGTTTGGATCTCCATTCTATCTATCTCCATTGATCTTGCTTGATATATTTGCTCTCAGATTTTTATGTGCACAAGAGCTCAACAAAGATCGGAATGTGGTTGTAAGTAAGATCGTAGTGTAGTCAAGTCCTTAAGATGATTCATTAGGATGAATGATTAGGGTTTGATAATGAAGGAGGCATCTCCTTATATAGAAGACACAGTAAGAAATGGAGGGATAAGATTGAGAGGTGTAAAAGGAGGTCGGCTATGATTAGAGGGTAGGTAAAAGAAATAATAAAATAATGAAAGGGGTGGGTAGTGTAAGAATTAAGAGATGAATGACATGTGTCATGGGTAGAAAAGGTTAATGATTAATTAAATAAATAAAGATTTGTTTAATTAATAGAAGAAGTGGGATCAATTAAATAAATAAGATATTTATTTAATTTAGGAAAAGAATAATTTAAATAGATAAATTTATTTAATTAATAGAAGAAGTGGGATCAATTAAATAAATAAGATATTTATTTAATTTAGGAAAAGGATAATTTAAATAGATAAATGTATTTATTTAAATGAGAAATAAGGCTAGAAGAGGATAAATGAATTAATTAAATAAATAAAGATTTATTTAATTAATAGAAGAATTAGGCTTAGATAATTAAATAAATAAAATATTTATTTAATTAGACTGGACAATTTTGGGTGTCTACATTTTGCCCCTCTTTGAGACAATGCAGTTTGTCGCGTTGTTTCAAAGAAGATAATATGAACTGATACAGAGTTGCCCCAAGATGGGAATGATATGCCCCCTCAAGAGATTGGATGAAAATGTCTGGAAAGATCGCAGACAATCTCTTGATAAGAAAGAAAGGCTAGAATGGATAAACTGGATAAAGTGACAGAGTCACGGGATAATGAAGACTGACTCGGGAGACGAGGGCTAGGGCTAGGGTAGTCTATAAGATAGACCACAAGGAAAAATACATCCTCATTGTCATCCACACATCCATGAGAGCAGAGTGTAGAGTGAAATTAGAGGAGCTGCAGTCAGCAGCTATGGCTTTTGTTCACAGATTCGACTGCGTTCACTGATTTCAGAGGCCAGCAGAGGCAGGAGAGCCGGTAAGTACCATAAGACCTCCTCGTACTTTGATGCATTTATTGTTGTCATCAATGCATGCTAGGTAGAGTAATAAATGCATGTTTATGTCAAGAAAGCGCGTTTGTGTCCAAAAATGTGAATTTGTGTCTTCTAGGTCAAATCGGCAGTTCTGTGATGAACATACGCTGTCGATTGGATAAGCTGCTGAGAGGATACACTCAAGCAGGTCCTCTAGGGAAGAATAGGATAAATCAAGGCACTTTGTGATGAACAGTGAGTACCAAGATAGAGTACTTTGTGATGAACAGGGAGTACTAAAATATGAGCAGCACTTTGTGATGAACAGGGAGTGCAAATGTGAGCAGCACTTTGTGATGAACAGGGAGTGCAAATGTGAGCAACACTTTGTGATGAACAGGGAGTGCAACACACGTAGTACTGTGTGATGAACAGGGAGTACCACTAGGATAGAAGTAACACTTTGTGATGAATAGGGAGTGTCACTAGGGTAGAATGCCATATGCATTTAGATAAAAAGTAGCATTTTGTGATAAACAGGGAATGCCACGATGATTGACATGATTGATTTGCTTGACTGTAGGAGTATTTGCCTATGCTGGAGTCACGGGAGAGATTCTCATCGACTCAGAGATTGCGACCTGAGCTGACAACCAAGGACTGAGTTGTGATCGAGGCTATGGGATTGAGACATGTGTTGTATGTGCCTGAGTTTTGGGCGAACATGGGACTGTTGACTGCGCTGGCAGAGAGATGGCACTCCGAGACATGTACATTTCATTTGCCAATGGGGGAGATGACAATCACCCTCAAGGATGTATGTAGGATTCTGAGGATACCGATCAATGGGGAATTGATCCCATACGATCGAGATGGAGACAGGGAGGCCCTGAGATGAGTGTTCCAAGACCCAAGACTGGAGATGAGGGTTGGACACGTGGCTTGGGACACTATGACTGCTACAGGATTGGTGCTACCAGTAGTGATAGGAGGAGCGATTAGTGGGTTCCTGTGTCTGGATAGGGTGACACGAGGGTTGGCTGTAGGCTGGGGAGGTGCACTGGAGAAACTGGTGACACAACACACTAGATATGCTTGGGGATCGTGTGTGCTGGCACACCTCTACTATGAGCTGCATCAGTTTGTATACCACGGATCAGTGGGATTGGGCTGCAGGGTGACATTGTTGCAGGTGTGGGCTTATGAGCATCTGCCAGTGATGAGACTGATACACTTTAGAGGCAGAGGTCACGAACACAGTTTTGTTCACTTATACGACATGATCACATCGCAGCCACAGATTGGCTAGTTAGAGCACTGGCGGCGGGTGATTGATGACATTGACATGGTCATATGGAGGCCATACCTTGGATGCGAGCAGTGGGAGGACGATGCGGTAGAGCTTCCCTACACCTTCCAGAGCAGGTACCTAATTGGGTAGACGCCCTATGTGCTGGAGAGGCAGCTAGTGGATAGGGTTGGCAGGCAGTTTGGCAGGATTCAGTGGATGCCATGGGGTTCAGGCATGTATGCACGGACTATGAGAGATCAGGCACAGTTTGGGCCCCTATTATCATATGATCAGGCTATTATACAGCTTGCAGAGATGATGCCCCTACCCTGGGACATGTGGCCAAAGATTGAGGATGCCAACATGGATGCCAAGTACACAGCATACTAGGTGGAGCATCCATTCCCACGCCTGATGGATCCAAGAGAGTTATTAGATGGAGATGGTGGTGGGGATGGGGATGATGATGGAGATGATGGTGGCAGAGGCTGGCGGAGGAGGAGGGGAGCAGTTGGAGAGAGGAGGGGAGTAGTTGGAGAGAGGAGGGTTGCACCGCGGAGGGAGGGTGGAGAGGATAGGCAGGCTCGGGTGGTGAGGGGTCACAGTGGATTGCCGCTACAGGTGCCAGTAGCACAGGGTCCTAGATAGGTACAGGGACAGATACAAGGATAGGTACCAGTACAGGCACCAGTACAGGTACCAGTATAGGCACAGGCATAAGGGCAGGCAACCATAGAGGGGGAGCCACAAGGGGCTGAGGCCGAGGAGGATGAGCTGACAAAGCTGAGGGAGATCTGCCAGGAATAGGCAGATGAGATCTAGGAGTTGGAGAGGGAGAGGGATAGGCTCAGGAGGTGGCTCAAAGATACTAAGCGGGAGCAAGACCAGGCCATTCAGTGCTACACAGAGGCTAAGATAGCACTGAGGGCTGGGAGATAGGCAACAGAGGACATAGAGGCTGGATATGCCTATGTCCTGTGGGCAAGGGAGGAGATTACCTACTGGCGGGATCTCTAGTATGGTGCAGTACCAGTGGATCAGCGGGCGAGGAGTTTCCATAGACCATCGCGGACAACGACAGCTACGGGAGGGAGCCGGAGGAGACAGACATCTAGTGGTGGGGTTATGGGTCCTCCACCACCACCAGATAGAGGGGATAGGAGGGATGATCCTGGGGTGGGTCTTTCAGGGGCTTAGATTCCATCAAGGCCAGGTGGCTTTGAGGGAGGGAGTTCATCATAGCCATAGAGGGCTCCCTATGTATTAGTATTGTACCATTTTTGTATGATGATGTAGACACCTTCGGGTGATTGTAGCCATATGATTTTTTGACATCATTGTATCATGACACTTTATATATATATATATATATATATATATATATATATATGAGATGATTCATTTGTGCGGCAACTATATGCATGCGTACCTATGTGATGCTTCTATATGTTTTATGATGTATGTTTCTATGTGATTCTTATGACATGGATACAAATATGTACATGATGCAATGCAATATTTTTGTTCTTTTATATGTGTATGCATGATGCAAATGTGAATGTATGTAATGCAAATGAATATGATAATGCAAATGTAAATTGTGCTAACAGGTGTTGTGTGTAGGATGCGATGTAGTTGTGATATCTATATGTATGTATGAAATGCTTATATGTGGTAATGCAGGTGCAACTACATGAAATGCAAATGTTTTTGGTGTGTCATTATACTCAGTCATGTGATAGCACGCTACGCGGACTCGAGAAGGACGATGGAAGTCAATCAAGAAAGGGGGATGGAAGATAGAAGATATGAAAGTGAAAGAGCTTCTTGTGCGTTATCATCATTGAGCTTTATTATGGCAAGTAGGTTATGACAATCGAGGCATATGTTCGACCCAGAAAGTCATTGTACCTATTTGCATAGAGATAAGACAATCACAAACAAGGAATGCCCCAGTTCACACTAGACTCATAGTGTCCTCATATCCTTGGACAAGTCATAGCATTACTAAGAGACAATCCATAGACAACAAATACAAATAGGTGACGATACCCCATCCTCACCTTTCTAGTCAAAGACATCCTAGAGATAGAATCTCTAGTCAGAGACATCTCGGAAAAGCTAAAAGACATGTCACCAAAAAAAGATAAAATCAAAAGAAAACCAAGACTCGACACCAACATCCACTGTAGTCCTCAAATTTAGTGTCTCTTGTCACTTGTATAAGTCTTATTTGATTGTGGTCACAATGTTTACTTTCACAAAAGGGATAGATAACACTGAACCATAATGTTGTCTGAGTCTGTTGAAAGATTTGATTTTTTGAAGCCCATTGTTGTTGTTGTGTCTCATCTGAAATTGGCTGAATCCATGAAACTGATACTTTATTACGAAGAAGATGAAACTTTATTGCGGATCTATGATGCAAATGTTGCTTTATTGCGGATTGTGCACGGATAGACTGAAGGAAGCTAGAAGAAACTGTACTCCTCGAAACATGTGATGTTCTCAGTTCCACACCCATCACTAAACGTAGGATTTGCCTTAGCCAAAGATAGGATCTGATTTATTATGGATGGAAAGGGAGGTGAAAAGGGAGGTTTATTATGAATGGCTAACCAATCTCAGGTAGATCAATAACAAGCCATGATGGAAATGGGTAAGTTTATTATAGATGGATAGGCTGTGAGTGTGTGCAAAGTGAAAGGATGAAAGTGAATCCTAAAAGAGGGAGGAGCAATGTCTCTACACATGGCGCTGGTGACCCAGTTTTCACCATGGTACTTGCCCAGGGCGCCACCGAAGTGGTTTTCACCGTTGGAAGAAATTATTTCTCTTTACTTTTTTTGATTTTTCAATGTTTTTTTGTGTCACAAGGCGCCTGTTTGCCAGGTTTTCACCAAGTAACGATTTTTTCTGTTTTATAATTTTTTTTTGTATTTTTGTAACTTTGTATTTTTTTTGTATTTTTGAAATTTTTGATTTTTTTGTATTTTTGAATTAGGATATTCTGAAGAGCTATGTGTAGAACCTGTGAAGGTGCATATTGTTGATAGGATCCTCCAAAGGTTCACCTTCTGTAGTTGAGAGCTGATATGCCCCAGATCCATATGCTGCTGTAATAATGTAAGGACCAAGCCAATTTGGTTCAAACTTGCCCTTCTTCTCTCTGTCTTGCTGATTTTTGGGGTTTTCTTTGAGAACCAAATCACCTACCTCAAATGTGCGAGGCTTGACCTTGTGATTGTAGCTACGACTCATTTGTTGTTGGTAAGCCTTGAGATGATTAAAAGTAGTTTGTCTTCGTTCATCCAGTAGTTCCAGTTCTTGTAAGCGAGAGACCCTATAGTCTTCATCACAGATGATGTTTTGCAAAGAGACTCATAAAGAGGGTATCTCAACCTCAATAGGCAAGATGGCTTCAGTGCCATAGACAAGTGAATAGGGTGTAGCTCTTGTAGGTGTGCGGACACTTGTGCGGTAAGCCCAAAGTGCAGGATTAAGTTGGATATGCCAATTACGGCCAACCTCATCGACTGTCTTCTTTAGGATTTTAAGGATTGTTTTATTAGACGCCTCAGCTTGACCATTACCTTGGGGGTAATATGGCATGGAGAAATGATGGGAAATATGGAAGCGGTCACAGAGTTCACGAACATCCTGATTTTTGAAGGGACGCCCGTTATCAGTGATAATGGAAATAGGAATACTGTATCGGCAAATGATATAGTTGAGGATGAATGTAGTAATCTATTTTCCCGTGACTTGTGTGAGAGGCACAACTTCAATCCATTTTGTGAAATACTCTGTGGCAATGATAATGAATTTATGACCATTGGAAGAAGGAGGGTGAATCTTGCCTATGAGATCGAGTCCCCACTAACAAAAGGGCCAAGGAGACGCAATTGGTTGAAGTTCTTGTGCTGGTGCGTGTATGAGGTCTCCATGAATTTGACATTGCTTACATTTCTTGACAAACTGATATGAGTCTCTTTCCATATTGGGCCAATAATATCCAGTCCTGATGAGTTTCTTGGCCAAGGTAGGACCACTAGCATGTGGACCACATATCCCTTCATGTACTTCACATAACACAATCTGAGCTTTGTCTCTTTCTAAACATCTAAGAAGAGTTCCATCTAGACCTTGCCGGTATAGGATATCAGCTAAAATGACATATCGAGAGGATTGGCGAATGAAAGTGCGATGTTGGTTATTTGATAGATCAGGAGGTAGGGTATTGTCATGAAGGTATGTGAAAATGGAACCATATAACTGGGACTCAGGACCGACGACACATATCCTCTCAGTAGGAATAATCTCATATGAAGGAACCAAAAGGTTATCCACCAAGAACTCATAGTGGGTCTCATTTGGAGGTAGATCAATCAGTGAAGCAATTGTAGCCATGGCATCTGCGGTGCGATTATGTTCTCTTGGTATCTGCTCAAAGTATATCTTTGTGAAGTGTTGTTTCAAGTCATCCACCATTAGTTTGTAAGGCATTAATTTTTCATCTTTTGTTTGGTAATCATTAGTTACTTGACGGATGACAAGTTGAGAGTCCCCAAAAACATGAAGTTCCTAGATCTTCCACTGAACTGCAATCTGTAATCCAGTTGTTAATGCCTCATATTTCGCTATATTGTTAGTGCAAGGAAATGATAAGCGGTATGATTTTGGTATAAAATCCCCTTGAGGAGTTATAAAGAGGATGCCAGCTCCTACCCCATGCTGTGTGTATGAGCCATCAAAGTACAGTTGCCATGGCTTTGCATGTGACATTATCAAAATAGATTCATCTAGAAATTCTGAACTTAGAGGAACATCATCAATCATGGGAGCGTCTGCTAATTGATCTGTGATGGCTTGTCCTTTTATTGCTTTTCTATCCAAATACTCGATGTCGAATTCACTCAGGATCATTACCCATTTGGCCAGTCGCCCAGTAAGTGTTGCTTTATTGAGAAGGTATTTCAATGGGTCTATCCTTGCAACCAACTTGGTCTTATGAGTGAGCATGTAATGTCGTAATTTCTGCAAAGCAAAGACCACGGCGAGACATGCACACTCAATTGGTGTGTAATTTAGCTCATATCCTACCAATGTGCGACTGATATAGTATACTGCTTTTTCCTTGCCCTCAGCAATTTGTTGTGCTAAGAGTGCCCCTAGTGCTGTTGGAGTAACTGATATGTACAGTAACAAAGGTTGATCTGGAACTAGTGGCATCAGAACTGGCGGATTTAGAAGATAATCTTTGAGCGTCTGGAAAGCCTATTGACAGTTATCATCCCATTTGAATTTGATGTTTTTATGTAGCAGGTGCTGAAAAGGATTACACTTATCTGCAAGTTACGCTATGAATCTTCATATGGACTGGAGTCTGCCTTGTAAGGATCAAAGTTGATTGAATTTCTTGGTGGTTGCATCCCCAAGATTGCCTTGACTTTTGCTGGATTAGCTTCGATTCCCCTTTTGGATACAATGAATCCTAGAAGCTTCCCGGCGGTTACTCCAAAGACACATTTCTTGGGGTTTAATCTTACTTTGTATTTTTCCAACCGATCAAAGATGACTGAAAGTATGTCCAAATGTGTATTTTTGTCTATTGATTTTCCCAAGGGGTCATTGACATAATCTTCCACGGTTACGTGCATGAGATCATGAAAGATAGTAGTCATGGCTCTTTGATATGTAGCACTTGCATTTTTTAGCCCGAAGGGCATGACATTCCAGCAGAAAGTTCCCCAAGGACAAGTGAATGATATTTTGTGTTGATCCTCGGGCGCAATCCTTATTTGATTATAACCAGAGAATCCATCCATTAATGATAACATTTCATGACCTCCTGTGAGATCAACAATCAAGTCAATATTTGGTAATGGGAAGTCATTCTTTGGACAAGCTTTGTTGATGTCTCTGAAATCTGTACATATTCTAATGCTACGATCTGGTTTACTGATAGGCACTAAGTTAGAGATCCATTCAGGATAATAAATTGGGCGTATGAATCCGACGTCCAATAATTTCTCAAGTTCTGCTTTGACTAGTAATGCCACTTGTGGATGCATTTTTCTTAATTTCTGTTTCACTGGCTTTGCCCCCGGTTTGACTATCAAATGATGCATTACTAAATCCGGATCTAACCCAGGCATATTAGCATATGACCATGCAAAGTTGATTTTTTGTTCTTTGGCGAAACTTATGAATTTTGACCTTTCGGACTTTGTCAACGATTGAGCCAGGAATATGTTGTGTGGAACCTCTTCTGTACCAATGTTTGTTTTGATAGTCTCTTCTACCAACACGGATGACTTTTCCTCATATGATGTTGGGAGAATGTCGAGCCTTCCATCTTTGGGTGCCTCGGAGAGGTTTTCGCCCTCAGATACATCCTTTCTTTTTACTTTTTTGGGGTCAGACAGCACCACAGTGTGGTTTTCGCCATAAGACCCTTGGTTTGTTCTTATTTTCACATTTTTGCGACTGGAACGTCCGACACCCTCACCAAAATATGCCACTCTATTGAGTTCTATACTATATCCCACTTTATGGTCCCTAGGGGGGAGATCGTCTCGTATGCCAAGATAGTCAATAAAAGCTTCATCATTTTGGAATGTGTCAAACTATGCAGGTCCTTCATGATCCCAGTCAATGAGTTGGTGGTGAACAAAGGGAAGGCCTTCAATGTCTTCAAAGTTAGCGGGGCTAAGAGTGAAGATGCAGTTATATTACGTCAAGGTAATTATTGAAGTCATCGATGGCACTCTCCTCATCAGTCTCGATCACTAGCGAATCCAAATTATCATCACTAGTAGCGCATTCTGGGACAGGGGTTCTCATCCTATGTGATTTCAACCTAGGACCTTGAGACAAGGACTGTGTGGAATCCTCATGGGTTATTTCTTGACCAACTCTAAACTTGTTATAAAATTCCTCTTCTTCTATGGGTTCATCTAACTCTCTGAATGTCTCGGTGAGCTCGTAGTCACTGGAGGACTTATTTGAACCCCATTCGCATTCGTTGGAGTCTGTGGAATAGCGATCCTCTTGTTGAATTTTGGCAGCTTTGATTTGTAAGACTTCTTCTGTCCTTTGAGTGTGGACCTTAGAAGTCAAGAAACCAAGTCCTTTCGAGCGTTCCTTTTTAAATGTCAATTCAGGTTGTAAAGGTTCAATGATGCCTTCCTTTCGTAACCCAAGAGGGCTTTTTCCATCATACCTGAATTTTTGTAGAATCTTGAAACCTTTGCCATATTTCTCACATGGTAGACTAATGTGATCTTGTGTGTCATCTTCAATGTCTTTGCAAAGCATTTTGTATAGATCTTCCTCTTCCAGTTCACCCCATCTTTGAAAGGTAGTAGGGTCCCATTTAAGTACCATGATGGATACTTGCTTGTTAGGATGTGGTCTTCCATATTCTTTTGGGGAACTCATGACTTGTCGTAAGTACATGGTCTGATTTAAAGTGTAATCCCCCATGCCTTTGTCTTGAAACTTGCCTTTAAGCTCACCTTGTTTTGATGTCGAAGGTTTTAATGACTCAGGATCAATGAATGTCGAAGAAGGAATAGCTTCGCAATTACTGGAATGATGGTCTCAGTTTTTGATCTCAGGTTATTGCAGTATATGAATGGATTAGGATTGTCGTTAACTGTTACCTCCACTCCATTGTGAGGAAACTTAATGCATTGGTGATATGTGGATGGGACTGCCCTCATTTCATGAATCCAAGGACATCCTAGCAATATGTTATAAGTGAGATCTAGATCCAAGACTTGACAAACCACATCCTTTGTAACTGGTCCAACTCTGAGAGGCAAGGTGACTGTGCCCTTGGATGAACATTCTTCATCATCATATGCCTTGATGGTGATTTGATTTGTAGAATTCACAGCTTTATCAGAATATCCCAAATGTTTAATTGTGCTCAATGTACAAATGTTTAGACCAGCTCCTCCATCTATCAGGACTCATTTTATTCGATGTTTGTGTATGAAGGCTTCAACGTGTAACGGTGCATTATGTGGCTGACTTACGGAGGCGTCATCGACTTCTGTGAATGTAAGTGAATGTGGAACGGAAAGGTATCCCACCATGGCTTGAAACTAGTCCACGTTCAGATCAGTAGGAACGACAGTATCTCTCAAGATTTTGTCAAGAATGGCTTTATGAGTGGGGGAGATGCGTAATAGCTCAACGATGGAGATGAGCGCGAGTGTCTTCCCTAACTATTCTACAAGGTCATACTCAAGTTTGGTTGATGAGGAGGCAGTGTTCTTGGCTGGAGCACCCTGCAAAGTGAATTTACCTCGATGGGTTGTAACATGACATTCAGAGGTAGGTTTGGAAGAAGATCCAACACCTTTTAGGACAATCCTGGGTCTCCGAGTAGAATTCTCAGATGTTTTGTCCTTGATGATAATGGTAGAGACATAGTTGTCCATCAAGATGTGATTGATGGTTGAATCATAGTTATAAGATGCTCTGGTATAGTTGGTTTGGTCATCTGTGGCTTTAGCTTTTCCCTTGTCATGCTTTGGGAATGGTTCCTTAAACATTTCATGATCTTGATTGGATGAGTGTCCTTCAATTTCAATGTCACCTCTATCAATGAGATCTTGTATGATGTTCTTCAGTCGATGACAATTTCCTGTCTTATGACCTTTGCTCTTATGAAATTCACAATACTCATCATCATTCCACCAATTTGGTTTAACCTTTGGATCATATGGAGGAAAATCTGGAACTGTGATTACCTTGTTTGCCACTAGCTTTTTGAAGACTGATTCAAGTGGTTCTCCCAAGGGAGTGTACTTCCTTCGTGATCTGGAAGTCGTTTGAGTATTCACTTGATTGCTTGTAGAACTTGATCCCGAAAAAATGAATTTGGGTCGCACTGTATTGGCATCAACAACACCATCATTGACTATGTTCTTGTTTCTATTCCAAAATCTTGGCTTGTCTTTTCCTTTAAAGTCATCTTTGTTTTCCTTGAATATCTTAATGACTCCTTGTTCAATTAGGACCTTCTCTATTGCTAAGCCTTTTTCAATGACGTCCTTGAAGGTGGACAAACAAGCTTTCCTTAGATCATAGCCAATGTCTTTGTTAACGTTTTGGGTGAACATTTCTACCATTTGTTTTTGTGGAATTTCACAAGAGCATCTGCTGGCTAGATTTCTCCATCTTTTTAAAAATGATGCAAAAGACTCTCCCTCTTTTTGCTTGGTGTTGCACAAAGTAGTGACTGATATGTCTATCTCTATATTGTAGGAGAAATGTTGAATAAATGCCTCTGCTAAGTCACCCGTTGACTTAATACCAGGTGGAAGTTGGGAGAACCATTCCATAGCTTGATCCCCTAGGATTTGTGGGAATAATCTCATCAAATATGTCTCTTCTGCTGCTACCTCAATGCAAGCTGTGAAAAACTGTCTTATGTGTGCCTTAGGATCCCCTTTTCCTCTATACTTATCAAACTTAGGCGTCACAAAGTGTGTAGGAAATGGAGGCATTGGAATGCTTTTGTCAAATGGATAAGGACATATGTCTCTCGTTGTGTATGTTGGCTTTGGTGTATTTATGTCCTCCATTTTCTTTTGTAAGTCCCTGATTTGTTGCTCCAAATTGCTCTTAGGTGGAGATTGACTTCTTGGACCATACCCCATGCTTGAGGCACCTATTGGAGGAGGAGCATGTTGCATATATGGATGATATTGATCATACACATGTTCATATGGAGGAGGTCTATAATGATGCTGCGTATATGGACCACTTGGTATAGATTCATGTTGAGGAATGCCATATCTATTTTGTCCATGTATACCATACTCTACAGGCATGTCATGTTCTAATGTGTTGCCCCCAAATTTGACACGGGGTTTCCTTGTGTCCAAATTTTGAGCATGCCTTTGAATATCCAATTGCTTTGGTAGTTGATCCTTAGCATTGGTATGTGATTGAGCATATCTTTCTGCATAAGACTTCCATAATGGTCTGCGAAGGTGAGTATCATATGCTTGACCATGGGTATGTGGGACCTTTGGTTTTTGAAACAAAGATGATGGTGATTCAGGTACCATATGTGGTCCTCTATTGCCTCCACTATTAGGCCTTCTTTGATCCATGTTGGAGTGAGTTTGTTGCAAAGGCCGATTTTCCATTATTTGAGACATGTCAAAATCATGAGGTATCTTGGCTCCACTTTGTGCCATCATTTGTAAGAAGTATTGTCTATCCCTTCTCATTATTTCCTCAACCAATCGATTGAAATGGGGATTCATAATGGATTCTTCCATGTCTATTGAATGTATGGAAAAGTTGTCCATATTGTCATTATGTGTAGCATTGTTGTTTGTAGTGTCCATGTTCTCAACATTTGGAATGTTTCTATAGGCATCCATGTCAGGTAATGTGTTATGATCATTATTGAAAAAGACATCATTGTCATACTCATAGACACTCATGTTTGCGGACTCTTGAGCCTCTTTAGTTTCTCTCCTAGATTTTTGAAGGCGGGTTTCAACCATGAACTAGGTATTGACCAAGATGTGTGAGACTATATGAAAATGGAAAAAGTATGGAAGACCAAGAGTTCGATGGAATGTAAATGAATCGGAGGTGTACTTGCAATGTCCAAAGTGGAAGACCAAGTATGTATGTAGTAGAGTAGGTGTGACTTCCAAAGAGAGGATAGTTTCTCTTGATGAGGTAAGTTGACCTTGACTCTAAGTAAGACCAAATGAGACCCAAAGGTAAGAAACCTTGATGAGGGACCACTTAGCAAAGTGTTGTTGTATGTAGTGTGTTGACAAAGTATAGTGAGGACAAGCAAGTGACCGTTTGATTCAAGTTTAGACAATTGTGAATGTAAAGTGAGATGTGAAGCAATGATGGACTTTGTGAGACCCAAAGACAGGTTGAATGCTAAATGAAACCTTGGAGAAATGACCTAGCAAGCTCAAGAATTCTGAAACTAACTGTGTTTGTTTGCTGGACTGTAATAGTTTTTCAATTCTGAACACAGACGCGCTTGTATACTTCACAGACACGGTTTCCTGACACAGACGTGGTTCTGTTCAACACAGACGCGCTTCTGAGATTATTTTGCAAAGTGTAATGTTGATTCTGTAAACACAGACGCATTTTTGCCCTTCATAGATGCGGTTATATAACACAAATGCTATTATGTCAGACACAGACGCGTTTCTGCAAAATTTGTGCAATCTTTTCCAATCTGTGAAATCATTTTGTTGTGACCAAATCTGACTATTTGACTATTTTTTCGTGACAAGAGGACATAGTGTTGATGAAGACCTAATGTTTGCAAGTGTCTAGAATCCAAAATGACCCCAATAAAAAGTGTGTTGTTTGATGTAAAAATGTTTTGCATACACTTGAAGACACAAAAGACACAATGTTTTGTTGTTTGGTCTTGAATGTTTTGAATGTTTAAAATAAGTCAAGCACAATTCTTATGGATGGCCAAGACAATAGTTGTTGATCCCACATGGGGTTTTACCCCCGAGGCTATGCTATTCAGAGTGAATACTTAGATGCTTGACCTCACTGGCTCCACCCTTGGCACTCACTTCTCAGGTCAGCCAAGCATCAGTCCCCATGAAAACTCCCCGTGGCGAACTTTGTATCTCTACTAAGAACCGTATGTGTGTGGGCCACTACCAGAGGTCCGACCTCCTGCCCCAACAACTAGAAGGATTTGGGCTTCTAAAACAAAAAGGTGCTAGTAAGGGCATCCACTCAAGTGGCCATACATGCGGCACTTTTAGCTCTATAAATACAGAAGGCTCCCAGCCGGTAGGGGTTACGCCCTACAATTGATCAAATAAATTTGATCAAACGGGTTTATGGGGAGACATAGTGTTGGTATGAACTAATCAACACACGTTATCCATAGTTTTCACCATGAATACAGTTGTTTATAGTGGTTCAGTATAGGTGGGTTTTCCTCGCTACCACTTGGGTCGTTCTCTTCTCACTAGTAGTCCTAATGACCACACGGGAAGATAGGCCCTCTAAAGATTAAACAAAAAGAGCCTATTGCTCAAGACACAAAAGACAATGATTCAATTTTAGTGCACCAATTGAAGTGTTTGCTAGTCTATGAAAACAAGGCACACAATAAAAATCCAAAAACCCTTGCCAAGGACCTACAAAAAAGATTTATTAGTAGTTTGGATTGTTTCAAATAATCACCCCTTCCTACAAGCACACAGGTTAGGTAAATTTTAAATCCAAAAGACTTTGTGAAAATAGGGGCCTTCAACCAAACGATTTTACTTTCAAGACAAGCTGTACCAATTTCGTTAACTAGATCTGAAAATGTTAGCTCCAAATAAACTGAATCTAAAACTTTAAATGCAAAACCCAAAACTGAATCAATAAACCCCAAAATTTGAAACCGGTGAACATAGACGTGATTACCCTCAACACAGACGCGACCACCTGTCGCAGACGCGGTTCTGTGAGACACAGACGTGGATCCAGAATGCAGACGCGACCTTTGGACACAGACGTGGCTAAAAACACCGCAAACACGACTTAATAACACAAACACGATTCCCGAAACCTACAAAATAAAATACTGCCAATAACACAAACGCGATTCTAGATGTCGCATACGTGCCAGAAAATCAAAAATGCGATCCGAAAGTGCGCAGATGCGGGAATATCAAAATGCTGTCGAAAACGTCAGATCTGCAACTTCAAAACACAAGATCTGCAACAAAAATGTTAAATACAAAAGGGACAAGAGTCCCACCAGACGTGCCAAAATGTATATGGTGAAAATGGATAACAATAATAACGAAATTGAAAGGCTAAATGAATTCAACCACAAAACCCTAGCCTAATAACAACAAAGATCCACCATAACATATGCAGATTACCTAAGACAATGCAAATCAAATGAAATCACAAAGATTATACCATCACATTTCCAATAGGGTTTGGATCTCCATACTTCCTATCTCCATTTATCTTGCTTGATATATTTGCTCTCAGATTTTTATGTGCACAAGAGCTCAACAAAGAATGGAATGTGGTTGTAAGTAAGATCGTAGTGTAGTCAAGTCCTTAAGATGATTCATTAGGATGAATGATTAGGGTTTGATAATGAAGGAGGCATCTCCTTATATAGAAGACACAGTAAGAAATGGAGGGATAAGATTGAGAGGTGTAAAAGGAGGTCGGCTATGATTAGAGGGTAGGTAAAAGAAATAATAAAATAATGAAAGGGGTAGGTAGTGTATGAATTAAGAGATGAATGACATGTGTCATGGGTAGAAAAGGTTAATGAATTAATTAAATAAATAAAGATTTATTTAATTAATAGAAGAAGTGGGATCAATTAAATTAATAAGATATTTATTTAATTTAGGAAAAGGATAATTTAAATAGATAAATGTATTTATTTAAATGAGAAATAATGCTAGAAGAGGATAAATGAATTAATTAAATAAATAAAGATTTATTTAATTAATAGAAGAATTAGGCTTAGATAATTAAATAAATAAAATATTTATTTAATTAGACTGGACAATTTTGGGTGTCTACAGAAAGCATCAAATGAATCAACTCTAGGAACTTTGGGTATATGAACAATGAAAGTAGAATTGATCTCTTTAAGGATCCTTCTAGCTCCAAAAATTCCTTCATAGCATTACAAATATCTTCAACAACAATGTCCCAAAATACGTGAAAGAAAAACATTGGGAAACCGTCTAGACGAGGGGCCTTATTGCCTTCAAAGGAAAAAAATGTTTTTTTTTTAATTTGTTGACTAGAAGGAATAGTCGATAGCATTTTGTTCTACTCTTCATTAAGAATACTCGGAATAGCATCAATTATGCATTGTTGAGTCTCTGGTCTCAATCTTGTATCAACAGATAAAAGTTCACAAAAATGTCGCACCGCCTCACAACTTATATCAACCTCAGATTGATCTTATTGTCATTCCTGAAAATTTGGTTGATTCTATTAGATGCCCTGTGTTTTATAGTAAAGAGGTGGAAGAATTTGGTGTTCCTATCGCCAGAAGCGAGCCAGGTAGCTCTCGACCTCTACTTCCAAAATTCCTCCCCCTTTAATATAATGTCATGGTATTTTGACAGAATATCATTTTCTCTTGCTAAATAGACATCCTTATAACCTTCCACCTGAATTTTGTCTTGAATTTCTTTCAATTCCATCTGGATAGTAGTCTTGTTGACAAAAATGTGCCCAAAGCACTCCTTGTTCCAGTTTCTGATATTCTTTTTTACCTTCCCTAGCTTCTTCGCAACTCTAAACATGGCAGAACCATTAATACCTATTATTCCACCACTGTTTGATATTTTCATGAAGAGAAGGATGAAAAATCCACATTTTCTCAAATATAAAAGGGAAATTCCTTTTCCTAGTTAAAGAGTCGGCAACAAAACTAATTGGATAGTGATCAGAGCCAATTCTTGATAACACAAATATAGAACAAAAATAATTACACAACCAATCATTGGATACCAGAGCACGATTAAGTATGACATGTATAAGGTCATTACCAACTCTACGATTAGTCCAGGTGAAGGAATCTCTTTTGAGATCCATATCAATCAGACCATGATTATTTATAAATTCCATAAGATCCAATTTACTATCCATCTACACTTGGGATCCACCAAGTTTTTCAAAATCATTAATCGATGTATTGAAATCACCCATAGCTATCTAGGAATCATTCATAAATTTGGCTTTGAATTTATCCAGAGACTCCCAAAATTTTCATCTAGCAGATTTCCTATTTGGGGCATAGATATTTGAAAGGATCCACCTGAAATTATCTCTAACATGATGAAATTTAGTAGCAATATGATTAGAATCTTCCCAAACCGATGAACCACTGATGAAATTAAGATTCCAGAATGAGGCAATTCCTCTAGAAGTGCCTTCAAAGCTATTACCACGAATCCTACTAGAGATGAAGAACTTCAAATTTCAACTCTTTCCTTAGGCATTTTAGACTCTTGGACTAAGACTATATCTAGTTTATGATCTCTTACAAAATTACACAAAATTTCTTGTTATGAGAGCTTTTTAGCCCCTGCATATTCCATGACATTATCTTCATTTCTTAGAAGGGGTTAGATTCTTATAGGTCTCAGGGATAGTGCATTGTATCCCATCAACAATATCTTGACTGCTATCCTGCTCTTTGTGCCATCTTAAGGATTTCCTTTGAACACTTCCTCTCATCCCCACATCAACTCTTACTCTATTCCTAGTAGACATCCCAGGAGCTATCTTTTTCTTAGCACTTTTCTTCTTGGTAACTGTAGTGTACCCACTATCCTCTTCAAAATGTGTGTCTTCTACACTCAAGGTCTCCTTACCCAAATCATAGTTTATCTTTGTTGACTTACCATTTATACCCTTTCTAACATTAAGCTCTAACATTTATCCTTTGATATGGGTTGATATCCATTTCCTAAGCAATCCAGTCCAATATTGGGGAATGTGGATTTAATAGCTAATAGATCCATCTGAGTGATGAAACATATTCTCAATATGACTTTTTACAACTTTCTTCAAAGATGGAATGGGGGATTCAGAGATTTCTTCAATAGGATTCTCATCTTTATTGTCATTTTTTCCAAAAACACAAGGGCTTTTTTCTTCAATCTGGACTAGTCCTCTAGCATTCTCTTCTCCTTTTTCACCTAGAATCACTTATGATTCTTTTTCTTCCTACTGGAATTCTCTATCTGACTTCTTTGGGATCTCTTCACCCTCAAGGGTATAACATTTACCTTCCCTCAAACCCTTATTGGCATGATTTTCATTAGGAATATTTCTTCTGGAGGGTCCCTTTTAGCCTTCCAGACTTTCTTTGTTGTGCCTTTTGGTTTCATAGCATTGCTCAAACAATTTTTTTCCCAATGGCCCAACTTTTTATAGTTGAAACAAACAAAAGGAAGGGTCTCAAACTCAACCAGTTGAACCCATTTCCCTAACTTTGAAAGAATCTCAATCGAAGAAAGGAGATCAATGGATTGAACAACACTTACACAAATCCTAGCAAATACCAACCTCTTCCTAGCAACAGTCATTTGGTCTATCGATAATAACTCTCCAAAAGAGCTTTCTATTCCTCTGAACACGTCCTCATTCCAAAACTTCATAGGGATCCTAGTGAGCCTTACCTATACAAGAAGGACTTCATAGAAACTTTTGAAATCTATACCATTTGTAGTCCATTTCTTCAAAGATAACGATGACTTGTCAATGACTTAAGGCCCACCACAACGAACAACAAAAATATCCTCTTTGCATGAAAAGAAAAATGAGAAGAAACCTTTAGGCAGGGCAGCAACCTCCACTTTCCCTTTCAATCACCATTTATTCCTCACAAACTCTCTAATAGTTTCAATATTAGGTCTAGGACTCATAAACTTTCCAACCAGAGATAAAGCCATCAGAGATATATTATGGTCAACAATCGGATCCGATATTTCTATTGAAACACTACCATTGCTAATGTCTGAGGAAACCGTAACAGGGGGAAAAGAGGATTTATTATTTGGTTTAAATCCAAAGAGGGAAACTCGAGGTAATTTATCCCCCACATTTTTCCCACCCAAACTCAAATTTGAATTCTTAACATTCATTCCTGAGCCAGGATCACTGCTAGTGGGCCCCAAAGAAAAACCTCCTTGAGCATTGTTGCCAGAACCCCCAATAGCACACAAATCCCCCTAGAGGGGAGGGATTCCTTAGTCAAAAGTCAAATCCTTACCTGGGTCCACCTAAAGGTCACAAGTCCCCACAAAAATGCACTTCATTCTAGCATCCATGACAAATCCAGCAAAGGACCAACAGTCTGTCCTAGAATATTCTTGCCATCTCCATCGCCTTTTTCCCCTTCATCCTTCTACATACCGCTACCTACAGTTGCCACCATCTTTGCTTCTATTTTCCTTCTTGTTGATACTTGGGATATAGTTCCCCTTCCTAACAAAAGGAAAAATTTTCATTGAGAAGGATATTGTGTGTTTTGTTCATTGAGAAGGATAAATTACATTGAACAGAATGCCATTCTACAACATTGTATTATTTTTTCTTTACAATATTCCTTTTAATAATTATACCTTAGGGTTATATGTAAAAGCTATTTTTTTGCATGTATCATTTAATGTTATTTACAAATATATGCATCCAACAAAAGTCTTGAAATTGATAATTGGGTCTTCAATTGTTCTACTTGCTTGCTTGTTGTTAATTTCAAATTTAAAATAATTCATTGTTTAACTTTTCATTTATCAAATCTTGATATCGATATCCCATCAAAATGTGCAAGGTGGCAAGAAATTAGCATATCTACATTCCACCACAAGAACAAGAATTCACCATTCTAGGGCCAATTGATTCCACCACACTGGCATACATTTTCTCTATCGATTGTCCATGTGTTGAACAATCCTTTAGGTTCATATAAGGTGAAGAATTTCTTAAGAATGGTTCTTACCAAATTGAATGGATTTGGTCCACAATTCAAAATTGTTGGACAAGTTAGAACATGTATATATTAAGGATTATTTTCTTCCATCAATCGTTTACAATCAAGTTGTTGTTGCTTCTAATGAAACAAAGGTTGATGCTCTTGTGGGGGGTTTATTCTCCCATGGTATGCTAAAAGAATGTGACACAATTTCTTGTGTTTACAATGTTGTACAAATGATCAAGTAATACTTATCAACTATTCTTTGTGCATGCCCATAAGCACGCAATGTGCCCACTTGGGATAGCATTTAACAACTATACTCTCAAATGTCTTCAAAGAACTCATATTCCTCCTTGGGCCCATCCTACATCTCCAACATCCACATCTTTGCAAAATGGTTTAAAATCAAATTTGAAACAAAGTAGTCAAAGTTTACACATTGTCTTTTACAATATTCAAAGAGTTATCAAGATTTTAGTACATGTTTGTATTCTTTTTACCAATGGAATACTCATTATTTTGTAAACAATAAATGAGTCCCAAATAGTTTTAGCTATGAATACATGTCTACACATAGTAACAGAAAATAGACACTCTTAAATCATATGCAAAATAATAACATGTATTTTCTATTGCACAAATTAGAAAATCCTTTCAAACCATTGATTGTCCGTATATAGACTAATCTAGATACAAAAACATATTGTATTTACAAATCAAAAATAGATTGGAGTTATCATGATCCAATTTTTATAAAATTATAAATTATTGATGAAAATAAATATAAACAAATACATATTAAATCATTTTCTCAAGACAAAACATATGAAAAATAAATGTAGACATTGTTAGTTTAATAACACCCATGTATTAAATATATTTCTAACTTTTGTGGTCGGTAAATTGTATCTCCAATTTGAATATAATTATTTAATCAATATGTTAATACTTTATATCTTTTTGTTGTAGGAAACAATGGAAAGTATCAAAGAGAAAGAAAATAGATCAAGAAGATCTACAAAAAATATCCAAATGGTAATTAATATTATTTATGCTATTTGAATTAAGCTTCAAAATTGAAAACTCATTTCTTATCATTATTTCAAAGCAAAACCTAAAAAAGAAATATGCAATATCAATTGAAGATGTCAACTCCCACAAAGCTAGAAATATATTTGAAGGAGACATTATTGTTGTTTACATAACTTATTTGGATAGGACAAACATGTTGGAAGTATGTGTTGTTGTAGTTGTCATTGATATCAAACTTGTTTTTCCTGATAAATGTTGGTCTAGAAGTCTATGGTGTAAAGATCTCTTGTTGGATTGGTGCTGCAGTTATTCTATTTGTTGTTCTGGAAGTGTTCGGGTTCAGAAAATGTTATTGATGTTGTTTAGTGTTGTTATCTTCATTCGATATGTTTTGGAATTATGAACATGTTAGTTTTATGGTCAAAAAATATCTTTGTGTTCTTCGGACGTTTTAGTATGATTCATAGCCGAATGCAATATTATGTGTTGATCCTACCTTTTGGTCTAGATATGATATGTGGAAGGCAATTCAATGTGTTATGGGTCTCAACATAGCGTGCGGAGATTCGGATAAGAGTAATTTATATTGGAGAATATGTTTTGGCCCATTGACTATCTATATGGACATGTTACGTTGTGGGTAACGTTTCGGTGTTTGCAGAGTGATGGATTGGACTTAGGAAGATGTGTTTTGGTCCCCTCTTTCTCTTTGAGTGGATCAATGTGTATTTTTTTGGTCCAAAAGTTATATTTTTTCTTTTGGCTGACTTGGTTCAAGCCTTGATGATCTATCTTGTATATAAAGAATGTATGTGATTCAGTTGTCTGAAGGTGAGACAGAGTGTGTGATGTGGATATAGATAGTGAAATTCAGTGAAGGATAAAGAGGAAGAGTTGTGTTCAAATGATATGCAAGCTGCTTAAGATTGTGGCAAAAATATGAGATAGTGTGTTGATAGATGAGACATGAATTGTGTGTGTTGATGTTGGTCGCTTGATGTTGAGTTCAAGGACAACTTCATGATCATGAGATCCTTCTTTTCAAATCAATTTGTTGTATCTTTCCTTGTTGTAGCTAGCACTAGGTTTGCAAGTCATTTTTGTATCTTGCGCCAAGAGCAATTAGCCTTGGTCAACAAGTCCAGAGCAGTGAGCTCTTTCATTGTAATCTGATAAACATGGTCTATTTTGTGAGCAGGTGCTCATCGTGGTTTTTCCCTGTTTGGGTTTTCCACATACAAAATTAGTGTTGATGTGTTGATTATGTTATGTTGTTGAATTGATTAATTGTTGTGTTACTATATTAATTTTGATTTAAGACTGATTCACCCCCCCACCTCAGTCCTGCCTTGGGTTCAACAAAACAAAACAAAAGATTTGCTATGTGTAGATTTAACTAATGATTAAAAAAAAGATGACTATTACTATCAATCTGATTGGTGACCTTGTAGATAAACATGAAGCAAAAATATTTCTAGGAACAACTATTTGCATTACAAACTTCCAAATCGTTCCCAAAATTGATTGATGATCATGGAGATTGTGACTACATACTAATTTTGACACAATCAAGCACAACTGAAATTATACCATGTATGCATGAAGAATATAAATTCATACCAAACACAACCACTAAAACTCCTTCCAAATGAAGACAATTATGCAATTGGGATTGTAAGTGTTCTTGTGATCGCCACTAGAAGAAAAAACTTCCAATACCTTGCTGACATAAAAGATGGAGATTTTGAATATGACAAAGTATAGGTATGATAATGTTTCTAACTATTTACTTCATTATATTTTAAATCCTTCAAGTTTTTAACATGTTTCTTAGTAAATTAAAATACTCTCATAACTTCATCTTCTAGCTATAAATGCATCAAAGTTTTCTTCATGATTTTTGTATTATGGAGGGACAAGTTCAACATAGTGAATACCCAACAATGCTATTTGGAAACATTGTGAAGCAACATGACACAAAAAATAACATTCGTCATACCTATCAATCAACATATATTGGAAAATTGAATAATAAAAGGACCTTAGAACATTTGCATGATTTGCTACAATCAACATTTCAAGTAAACAACTTTACACTACTAATATTCTATACTACTATAAAATATGCTCTAAAATTAAAATAATACACATGTTTATCACGCCTTGCAAATACGTGGAATCATAAAAATATAAAATACACGTTAAATCCATTTCATGTTTTTTCCCCTAATTGCAACTATAATTTGGATACATATGGCTCACTTCAAGACCAAATTGCTCATTGTATTAAATGTAACCAATAAGTTACATACATTTACTCACTTTACCTTAAATTAATTTTAGCATCTGATAACAAGCAAACAATACATTGTGTGTGCACAAAAGTGTGACTACCAAATAATCAAAATATTAGTGACATGCCAATAGAACATTATACATCAAAGGATTAATTTGACAAACAAGCTAACAAACTATCCTTTTAAAAAAGTTTCATTGTTTCTCTATCTCCAAGGATTCCTCAAGTCATGGTTCTACTCTCAGATTATTGAGAAATTGACCTTTAGAATGACAACTCAAAGAATGAATGCTATGATAAAATGATCTACATGCTATGCAATTAAGATATTATATGATGATAACCATGCTACTAAAATTGATCTATGATAATGGAAATGTTATGCTAACATGGATAATTATTAATGATAATAAAACTACTATGTTATGATAATAAAACTACTGTGCTTATGATATGAGAGAGACTTGTATGGCTTGGTAATGAAAGAACCTTGATAACGAGAGCATAATGTATGTAGCCCTAATAATGTATGTAGCACCTTGATAATGAGAGGATGAGTCATATTTATAGAATAAATAGGGAGATGGAGGGCTAGGATAGATTTGGCTTAACAAGGGCTAGGATTGCATGAGGACGGCTTGATCCTCAATCCAAGTTTGCAACTTCCACCAATGTCATGGTAACAAGTGGCATCATGAGATGGATTGAGAGGAGAGGGAATAAACATTAAATGTCTAAAGAGACATGATAGTAACCTTAGGTGGTTTGGTTAGGGTTAGGTTAATGGATAAAGTTTTTATCCAAGGGGTAAATGAATATTCAAGGGTTAAGGGATAACCTTAGTCAAAGAATTAAATGCTTGAAGAGACTTGAGAGTTAGATGGATGGTTGAGTTAGAGGAAAAGTCTCTAACTAAGGGTCAAAGGGGGGCTAGTTTGGTCAAGGACCCATGTGGGTTAACTTGTTGAAGGGAGAAGACCTTTAATGCTTTGTAAGAGCCTTAGATATTTTTGAGAAGTGACTATTCACTAATCCCTTAGTTAGGAATGTGTAAAGACTTAGAAGAGGATTAGGCTAATTTAGAAGGGGTTAGAAGAAACTATAAGAAAGGTTAGTGTGAAAGTGGGCATTGTAGGAGAATACAAATGGTTGAGGATAAATAGGATTTTAATTAAAATAAAATTCATTTATTTCAATAAAATGTGAGAGGGTGATTTAATGTGAAAGGGGAATTTAACAAATATGATTTATTTTATTAATGGTCTAAATTTGGCTAGGTGAATTAAATCAAATAATTTGAATAGTTTATTTAATTAATAGTAGAAGGGTATTGGGATGAATTAATTGAATGTTGATTTAATTAATAGTTGAAAAAGGGGAAAGGAATAATTAAATTTGAATTTAATTATTGGGGTGAATTAAATTCAATAATTTGAATAGTTTATTTAATTAATAGTAGAAGGGTATTGGGATGAATTAATTGAATGTTGATTTAATTAATAGTTGAAAAAGGGGAAAGGAATAATTAAATTTGAATTTAATTAATACTTGGATGAAGGATAATTAAACAAATATAAAATTCATTTAATTGGGTGGACAAAAATAGGTGTCTACATTTTCCCTCTCTTTGAAGTGATGTGTGGCAACGCATTGATTCAAAGAAAAAATCACCTGATGATGCTGATAAATTTTTTGATTTGCCCCAAACACTAATTGTCAGATATAATGATGCAATGTGATTTTCCCCAAATGGTGATTGTCAGATAATGATGCGATGATTCCCCCTCGAGAGATGAATTGGATAAATTTGTGAATATTTTAGGATTTTTGGCGATTTTTCGATTGATTCATCTCTTGATAAAAATGAGAGAATGATGGAGGAGAAGGGTAAGATGGTAAGTACCCTTAGGTCATGCAAGAGATATGATGCAAATATAGTGTTGTGGTGTATCTGATTGATATTGTACAATTGATCAATATTGTTGGACAATCTGGTGCAATTGGTTGAATTGACCCAGTTGTAGTCAAAGCATGATAGTTGATGTCAGTTGTTCACTCAAATGGGATAAAGTCTAAGCTATTGAGTCAAATTGACCTATTGAAACTTAGACAATTGATGTAATTACCTAATGAAGTCAAGGTATCTGAATCAAACTACTCATTGAGACTTAGAAAACTGATGTAATTGTCCGGTTTGATTGTGTTGGATTGATTGACCAATTGACACTAGGGTTTAAAAGGCAGACATGGTAACGTGCTTTTGCTGACAGGATAACCGATAGGAAAGGAAACCCCTCCATTTAGAGATGGACGATGATGTAATAGGCTCTTGTACTAATGTTATGGAATATGATGATGCACTACTATTCACTTAATGAATGCAATGATGATGTGAAAAATGCACTTAAATGACATGGATGAATGTACTTATTTGAAATGCAAGTATATGGAATGATAATATATGCAACTATATGCAATGATGTGAATGATGATTTTAACCATGCAAGCCTAATTATGCCATGTTGTCATTTTGTCAGTCAATTTGTTGTGCCATTTTTATCATCATTGATCTTTTAAAATGTTGGAAGTGAATACAAACATCAATGGTATAATTGAACCATGATGACCCGAGTATCACTTACATGGATTTTGATATTGCAAAATGACACAAGCATCGAGGTATAATTGAACCAAGATGACCTGAGTGTTCTTTACGTAAAAAAGATAGGAGTTGAACCCTTTTCTTATGCAAATCCGAAATATCCTTAATCATATGTTTTCAATCACGTCCCGCGACAAATTTGCATAGTAATAATGATCTCTGACAACCAATACACAAAAAAATATCAAGCTCCTTCCTCACTCCTCTATTTCAAGACATCCTTGAGTCACTTAGGAGATATGATAGTACAAAAAATCAAGATACACAAGTCGAACTCACCTGCCAAAGTGATCAAATCATGATTCAAAATAAATCATCCTGTAACATCCTAAAATTGCACCCCTCGCAATTTTCAACTGCATTTGGGTCTTTACCTTAGTGTTTGATGGTTTGATGAAAGAATAAGTATTCAGTCAACTATTGAGGGGGGGGGTGAATCCATAGATAGAAAAACTAATACAAACTTCACCAATCTCAAAAATCATTCTCTCAAAGTAAACATAGAACTAACAATATAATACCTCTGTCAAGATAAAAACTCATAAGATAAACCGGTTGACTATTACAACAAATTAACAGTAAACAACTTCTTCATTTCTCAATGCTTCCAGTTATCATGACTTATCAAAATAGTTAAGTAGTTAAGTAAATCAACCATGAAAACATAACCACAAAAACATTCACCACTTGACATAAATATTTTTCAACATGGAAACCAAAATAGGTAAAAACCACGGTGAGATGAGACTCACAAGATAACTATCTGAACTCTTCTGAAGTTTGCCCTATTAGGAGCCTAGCCTGTTAAAAATTTAGAAAAAGTTTTGTTAAGAACTGATCCTGTTAGGAATCACTCGGTTAATGGATTGACTACAAATGCCTTGTTAGAAGCAATACCCTGTAAGGAGTAACCTCGGTAGAGGATTTGAAAATCCAAGCTAATGGATCACCTTCTTAGAGGATTTGAAAAACACCAAGCTTGTTAGATCTTACCCGGTTAGGGGATTTCAATTCTGCTATAATTGTTAGAAAACAATAGGAGTTTGTTGATCTGTCTGAATAGCACTACACTTGCTTAATCAGATCCATTTCATGCTCCTATCTGCCTTTACTCAAACTGCAGATACATCACCCGGTTTGGCAACCACACACTCAACTGGTCTGTGCTCACTCTTTGCCAACTCATTAAACTAAACAAATTCATCGACCTTATAAACAAATCAATCAAGTCGGTAACACAACAAAAGCCTAATTCTCATAGAGATTACAAACAAATTGGTTCAAGTATGACCGTTGGATTACATAGAAATCTTTGCACATTAATCAAGAAAACCTTGATCACTCCTTGATTACCCCTTCATCAAACTTAGTAACTCATCACGCACTTTGCATTAGATGCAATACATTTTCTCATTCCCTAGACAAAAACCGTTAGAATAATTTGCCAAAATCTCTTTGAATTATCTTTATACAATAATCATACTTGTCATAATCATTACTGCTCATCATCTAGTCATAAACCAATATAACCAATTCACCAAACTTAATCGGGTAGGGTTTATTAGAAACAATAGGTAGGGTTTACCGGTTACATCAATAGATAAGGTTTACACCAGTTACCGGTTCACTCCACAAATTCTTCCTACCGGTTACAGTAACAATATTACAACAATATCATTACGGGTCAATTGACATCAATGACAACATAACATATCATTAATGCAATCTTCATGCAAATGCCAACAATCTCCCCCTTTGGCATTGATGGCAATACAAATATCAATACCATTGATTGTTGCGTGATTGTGAATAGGAATCCTGGTTTACATTACCAAGTATTCACCATGCTCTCCATGTCTTCAGCTTGTTGTTGGTTCTCCTTCCCATAATCACATAATTCTTCTCCCCCTTTGACAACAATGCCAAATTGAAAGTAAAACGTGTAATGTCAAATTTCACTATGCATCATCAACAATCTGCAACTTGATGCTCCCCCTATCGAATAAATCCACTTCTACACCAATCCTTCTATAAAATCTTGCAAGTAGCTCTGGGACTGATGTAATCTACATCATACTTAACTGACTTCATGAAGAGGGACAACCCCTAATTCACTTCTAAGATACTCAAAAGTGGTCTTAGATAGAGGTTTAGTAAAAATATATGCAAGTTGCTCCTTGGTAGAAACATGCTCTAAGATCACATCTTTACTCTGTACTTTTTCCCTCAAGAAATGATACTTCAATTCAATATGCTTGGTTTGTGCATGCAAAACAGGATTCTTGGAAATATTTATGGTACTTCTATTATCACATAAAATCTTTATAGGTTTTGAAATCTTCATCTTAAAACCTTCCAAAATGTGCCTCATCCATATAGCTTGTGTACAATTCATGTAAGCTGCAACATACTCAGCTTCAATAGTAGATTGTGAAGTACAACTCTGCTTCTTACTACTCCATGAAACAAGTCTTCCTCCAAGAAAAAATGCTCCATCAGTTTTTCTTTTCCGATCATCAACATTTTCTGCCTAATCTGCATCTGTGTACACCTTCAAGTCAAAATTTCCTCCATATGGATACCATAACCCATAATCAATAGTACCTTTCAATTATCTAGAAATTCTTTTGGTTGCTATCAGATGTGTTTCCTTAGGATTCTTCTGGAATCTAGGAACTATCCCAACTGCATGAGCTATGTTTAATCTGTTGTGAACAACATAGTGCATTTTCCCAATCATTGACCTGTATTCCTTCTCATCAATAGATTTGGACTCATCTTCCTTAGACAACTTACAACCTATAACCATAGGTGTCCCAACTGGTTTACAGTCACTCATGCCAAATATCTTCAAGACCTCTTTCACATACTTCGACTGTGTGATGAAAATACCATTCTTCATTTGTTGTATTTGCAAGCCTATGAAATTTTTTATTTCTCCCACTAAAGACATTTCAAACTCATTTTTCATTTCATCTACAAAATTGTTGCTCATGTCATCATTACCTCCAAATATGATATCATCAACAAATACTTTGCTGACTAGTATTTTATTTCCTTCATATTTGAGATAAAAGTTACTATTATCATTGGTTCTCAGAAAGCCTATCTCCATCAAATGTGTATGAAATCTTTCATACCTTGATTTCGGTGCCTACTTTAATCCATATAAAGATTTATGCAATCTGCATACCATGTCTTTCTTATCAATCAGAGCATAACCATATGGCCACTCAATATATACTTCTTCTTCTAGTATCCCATTCAAAAATGTTGACTTAACATCCATCTGGTATACCTTGAATTTCTTGTGTGTTGCAAATGCAAGTAAAGTTCTGATACCTTGTTGTCTTTCCACTGGTGCAAAAGTCTCACCATAGTCTTCTCCTTCCTCTTGTGCATAACCTTTGCAAACCAGCCTAGCTTTGTTGTGAACTACAACACCATCTTCATTCAACTTGTTCCTGAATACCCACTTAGTACCTATCACATTTTTATTTACTGGTCAAGGTACTAGGGTCCATGTGTTGTTCTTCTCAATTTGATCTAATTCCTCCTCCATAGCTTTAACCCAATGATCATCACCAAATGCTTCCTTAGCAGTTCTTGGCTCAATAATGGAGATCATGCAAGAATTCTCTCTGATTCTTCTTTTGGTTAGTACTCCAGCATCCTTATCCCTAATAACCAGTTCAGGATTGTGATTCAATCTCACATATCTTGGAATAACATGATCATTATCTTCAGGTTCATATTCTTCATTATCATCATCTTCTTATGAATTTATCTATTTCGGTTGAACTGGTACATCAATATTTGCTTTGCTTGTTTTAGATTTCACAGTTTTTGGTTCCAAAAATAAAATGCAAGGATCTTCATCCTTTTTCTCCAAACTGGTTTCCTTTGAGACTTCGGGATTTTCATCCACTTGAACATTAGAACTCTCAATAATTCTCTGTGTCTGGTTGGTAAAATACTTTTAGGCCTTACTCTTGGTGGAATAGCCAATAAATATACCTTCATCACTTTTAGCCTCAAATTTGCTAATATAATCACCTCTCTTAATAAAACATTTGCCTCCAAATATTCAGAAATAACTAACACTAGGTGATCTACCATACCAATATTCATAAGGAGTCTTGTCCTTACCTCTCTTTACCAGAATCTAATTCATAATGTAGACAGTTGTGTTGACAACTTCTCTCCAGAAAGTTTTCACTACACCTCCTTGTATCAACGTCATCTTAGCAGCTTCAACAACTGACCGGTTGTTTCTCTCTATGATACCATTATGCTATGGTGTCCTTGGTGCAGAAAGTTGTCATTTGATACCATTTTCTTCACAATACCTAGTGAATTCCTCAGAAGTAAATTCACTGCCTTGATCTGTCCTCAAACACTTTATCTTCATACTGCTCTCCTTCTCAGCTAAGGCCCTAAATGCCTTGAACTTACCAAAAGCTTCAGTCTTATCCTTCAAGAATGTGACCCACATCATCCTCGAGCAATCATCAGTGAAGATCATAAAATATTTGTCGCCTTGAATACTTTTTGTTCTTATTGGTCCACAAAGATCCGTATGAACCAAATCTAACAAATGTTCCACTGAAAAGGATTTGCTCTTGAAAATTAAGGATGTCATCTTTCCCAACTGACATTCTTTGCATAGAGCATTAAGCGGTTTGTCTTGGACTTACTCACTTTAACAATGTTATCAAAGTTTATATGAAAAAATCTCCTATACCAAAGCCAACTATCATCTATCTTTGCAATTAAATAGTTGTTGACTTAAAGAGTAAGGTGAAACAAGTTACCTTTAGTTTGCTCCCCGATTGCAATCAGTTCGCCTTTATTGCCATAGATTTTGCACATACCATTTTTAAACTCTAATTGGTATCCTCTGTCATTGAGTTGTGCCACACTCAAAAGATTGTGCTTTAGACCTTCAACCTAGTAGACATCATCTGCACTAATCTTTCCATTAAGAGAAATAGTTCCCTTACCTTTAACCATGCAGGGTGAGTCATTACTAAATCTTACAACTCTGCCATCTAATTCCTTTAGAGAAGAAATTTGTTCCGATCATCGGTCATGTGATGTGAACAACCACTATCAATGATCCAATCATCAGAGTTATCCATCCTGGATACTAATGCCTTCTGGTCGGACATCTCTTCTTTAATAGCTGCAAACACAATGTCTTCATTAGAATCACCATTTGATTCCTCATCAATGATACCACCATCAACAACAATAAGACAATCTCTTTTGCCTTTACCCTTGTACTTCTTGAATTTCTCTTGTTTGTGCTCATTATCACCATTAGGACAGTTAGTAGCAGTGTGTCCAATCTTGTTACATGCAAAACATTTCAAAGGTAATTTGCCTCTATATTTACTTGTACCTCTAGGAAACCGCTTGGCCAACAATGCTTCAAGCTCAACTAAATTGTCTTCATCATCAACTTCTTTGTTGGATCTGGATTCATAACTGTGACTGGCATCTCTACTTTTCCTCATAGATGGGTTAGAAACAGAAGCTCTAAATGCAGACTTAGATTTCTATACACTACCATCATAACCATTTAATTCAAAAGCAATAAGCTTGCCAATGATAGTTTTTTCAATAGACTTGAGCTTCTGAATAGTTGCAACTCAGATAGCGTAAACCGGTAGCAGGGTTCTTAGTACCTTACAGGTCACTATGGAATCTTCCACTTTACCTCTTGCACTCTTAATTTCACCGACTATCTCTTTTATCCTTTGACCATACTGCTAGATATTCTCACCTTCAGTCATCCGCATGTCATCAAACTTTCCCCTTAGACTCTTCTTTAGCAATCTTAACATGTTCATCACCACTATAAATCTCTTCAAGTTTTTTCCATACCTCATATGCAGTTTCAAGACCATGAACATCTACATACTCTACATCAGACAAAGAATTGATAATAGCCTCCAATGCTTGATGATTTTCTTGTTTCTCTTTCTTCTGATCATTAGTCAACGTCCCAGTAAGTGCAATATACTTAGTATCGACATGTTCCCAATACTAGCTTCCCAAACTCTTGATATAAATTTTCATTTTGTCACTCCATATCCTGTAGTTCTCTCTATTAAAATTTGGACCTTCGTTATTCATCATGATCTGCAAGATCTTTACCTCAAGCTGTTTGGCTAAGACCTTAGAGGACCTGTAATGTTCTGATACCAATTGATGGTATGATGAAATAATAAGTATCTGGTCAACTAGTGAGAGGGGGGGTGAATCAGTAGATAGAAAAACTGATACAAATTTCACCAATCTCAAAAGTGAATCTCTCAAATTAAACTTATAACTAACAATATAATACATCTGTCAAGATAAAAACTCATAAGATAAATCGGTTGACTATTACAACAAATTAACAGTAAACAACTTCTTCATTTCTCAATGCTTTTGATTATCATGACTTATCAAAATAGTTAAGTAGTTAAGTAAATCAACCATGAAAACATAACCACAAAAACATTCACCACTTGACACATATATTTTTTGACGTGGAAACCAAAATAGGTAAAAACCACAGTGAGATGAGACTCACAAAATAACTATTTGAACTCTTCTGAAGTTTGCCTTGTTAGGAGCCTATCCTGTTAAAGCTTTACAAAAAGTCATGTTAAGAATTGATCCTATTAGGAATCACCCAATTAAGGGATTGACTACAAATGCCTTGTTAGAAGCAATACCATGTAAGGAGTAACCTCGGTAGAGGATTTGAAAATCCAAGCTAATGGATCACCTTGTTAGAGGATTTGAAAAACACCAAGCTTGTTAGACCTTACCCAGTTAGGGGATTTCAATTCTACTGTAATTGTTAGAAAACAACAGGAGTTTTCTGATCTATCTAAATAGCACTACACTTGCTTGATCAGATCCATTTCATGCTCCTATCTACCTTTACTCAAACTGCAAATACATCATTTGGTTTGGCAACCACACACTCAACTGATATGTGCTCACTCTTTGCCAACTCATTAAACTAAACAACTTCATCGACCTTATAAAAAAATCAATCAGGTCGGTAACACAACAAAAGCCTAATTCTCATAGAGATTACAAAAAAATCGGTTCAAGTATGACCGTTGGATTATATAGCAATCTCTGCACATTAACCAAGAAAACCTTGATCGCTCCTTGATCACCGCTTCATCGAACTTAGTAACTCATCACGCGCTTTGCAATAGATGCAATACATTTACTCATTCCCTAGACAAAAACTGTTACAACAATTCACCAAAATCTCTTTGAATTGTCTTCATACAATAATCATACTTGTCATAATCATTACTGCTCATCATAACTTAATCAGTTAGGGTTTATCAAAAACAACATGTAGGGTTTACCGGTTACATCAATAGATAAGGTTTACACCGATTCCTGGTTCACTCCACAAATTCTTCCTACTGGTTGTAGTAACAATATTACAATAATATCAATAATATCATTACTGGTTAATTGACATCAATGACAACATAACATATCATTAATGCAATCTTCATTTAAATGCCAATAGTGTTTGCGCCCCTTGGACTGATCGGAGACCTAAATATGCTCATGCACATCAAAAATACCTTGCAATTCAATAATGTACTCAAGGGACACCTTGATCCAGGGCGTGGCACCCCAGTCCTCATCAGGGCCAAGGTGTGGTACCCTAGGACCCTTAATTGGGGCCTATCTTGATCCCCTCCCTTGGGCCTAACTCAAATTTGAAGTGGGAAATTCCCCCTATGTCGGCTCAAGTTAAAAAATTAGTCAATTAATCCTACTAGCAACTATATAAGAGGGATTTCCCCTCTCATTTGACATGACATGAAATCCACAGTCAAAGGCATACACACAAGAGATGAAGTATTCAAGCATCCAAGAGAAATTGAGCATTTTGAGTCTTCCTTCAAGCTTTGGAGCAACAATAGAGTCAATATTTCAAGCATTGAAGAGGATATCATCATTCTACTTCATGAAATCATAATTCCATATGGAGGCAAGCAAAACTTCACAAGGAGGTATAAGCATTTCATTTTCAAGTAATTCAACATCCCCTCAAAGAGGAGGATTTCTACTTTTAGTCATTTCCATTACATTATTTCAACCACTTGGTTAATTCCAAAATCGGGGTTTGACTTGAAGGCAAACCCCTATTCCCAACACATTTCCATTTCTTTCTATGTACAGGAAACAGGTGCACAACTATACTTTTGGAATTAAGATTTATTTGCAGAGACGAAAAACCCTTTTTGACGTACGGAAAGTTCGAAGGAATGATTGGAGGGCGCCTCTGTCCGGACACATGGTCCCTACAACTTTTGCCCGATTTCGTAGAGAAGCTTTGAATCATCTCAAACTTCTTAGATCTAGGTGCACTACTGAATCCCGAATCTGTAGCTCATTGTTTTCGCATACATTGTCTTTATTTTCAACACTTTGCCTTTTTTCAATTAATCAGCTTACAAAAGAGGGTCAATTGCATTCCAATCACAATGAATATACTTAGTATTCGGTCCTTACATTCTTTGGGATTAGATCTAGTAGATTAACCCCCCTCTTTTGAATGTAAATTTTCCTCAAGTGAAAATTGAGCTTAGTAAATTCCTACACTTCCCACATGCAGAATTGGCTAAAGTCCCCAATTTTCCACTTTACATTTTGGTGAACCCAACTCCTTAGACCCTTAATTCTGATTTTTGTTTTTAGATCTGAGTGTATGCAATTTAAAATTCAAATTTTCATTTACAAGTTTAATTTCCTTGCAATTTTTAAAAATTTAGAGGTTAAATTCACAAAAACCCTAATTTTTGGATTCAAAATTGAACTTGTCATTTGTCTAAATTGGATTGATTATTTCAAATGTGAGAACTTTTCAAATTGGCCAAATTCAAGTTTTCATTTACACTTTCAATTTTTTTAATTTTTAAAAATTAAATTTTTAAATCACAAAACCCTAATTTTTAATTTTAACATTGACCTTGTGGATTGTGTAGATCTTGAATTAATTTTTAGATTTGGGTCTTTTCTTCAATTTCAAAATTCATTTTCCCTCCTTGCAACATTCAAATTTTTCAAATTAAGCAGTTTATGCAACAAAGCCTAATTTTTAAAATTAAATTAATCTTTTGCAAATTCAAATTTTCCTTTAAGCATTTAATTGATTCAATTAAATCTAAAGTCTCTTGTTGTCCCTCTAAACATCATAAAAGTTGGCCCTTAAGTGTACCCTTTTTGTTCTTCTTTCAATTAGTCATTTTATCAAACATCGTAAGTTTTCGACTTTCAAGACTTATTTTCACATATCTCGACATCTCTAGTTCTCATATCCTTCTGGAATTCTCATTAAAATCACAATATCTTGCTTCACCGAAAATTCGGTAAAAAGTTGGTCAGACCGTGTGTTTGGACCATGCTGCTACCACCTTGGTCCCAACATTTTCTGGTCAAATTTTGGGAGCCTGTTTTGACTGTATTTTACTACACAATTCCAAATATTTGTGAAGTTTTATTAATTTTAGGTCACCCTAAGGTTGAAAACAAATCTGAATTTCAACATTTCCATTTTCAATTTAAATTTTAAAATTAAGTGGTTAACTACATATACCCTTATTTTTAAAATAAATTGATTTCTTCAATATTTCAATATTTCAAACTCTTAAAATTTTAATTAAGAAGCTAGATTTGGACAACCCTAATTTTAATTTTGATTTTCCCTTTTTTCAAAATTTTAAAATTAAGAAGTCATTTTCAGCCCTAATTTTAAATTCAAAATTCAATCTTCTAGGGGATAATTTCAAATTTAATTTAAGAAGTTATTTTAACAAAGCCCTAATTTTAAATTTCAAATTCCCAGGATATTGCATTATTCTTTCCAATTTCTTTTTCCTAGTGCATGAGTTTTACTACTATTAGTTCTACCTATAGTATCCCTGTTAGAAGAAGTTGTAGAATTAAGGCTACCCAAGGTTTAATTAACGATGAAATGGAGCCTAATTTAACTAGATTTTTCAATGAGGATATTGGTGATTCTTCTAATCCTATAGATATCCCCGTTTATCCTCTTGATAATTCTCACAATGAGGAGGATTCACTAACTAGAATATCCGTTGATCAATTGGCGAAGATGGACGATCAATTTGACAATCTTCAATAATGGATGAGTGAAGAATACCCAGAAAGTGAAGCTCTCTCATTGATTGAAGTATTAAAAAGAATGATTCAAAGTGATAAACATGGTGTTGATATCTTGCATGGTATTTCTCATATTGTAGATTCTAATATCATGCCAACGAAGAGTTGTTCTGAAAAGCTAGGTTATACACAACCTCCTAGTCAAGTTAATCATTCCATTCCTATAACAACTCCTATGACTAGTGTTCCTACCTTCACATCAAATATCATGGCTACCTCTACACAAAATTTTGTACCTACAAGTGTTAGTCATGGGGGAAATATCTCTTCTTTCATTTCTCCTACCATGAGTGTTCCCCTTGTTACCCAATCACATTCACCACCTATAAATGTTGGTCAAAGGGGCAACTCGCTCAATCACAATTACTTCATTCCTCCTATGAGTCCTCCATGTGTTACCCAATCTTCTCCATTACCTACTCATCATAGTGTCCCACCTCCTTATTCTCAATCTCTTCCTTCATTAAACAATATTACTCTACCCTCTCAATCCAACATGTCTAATTTCAATCCTTCTACCAAAGCTACAATCAATAGTCTAGCCCAAACAGTGTCTTCCTTACAACAACAAATAGCTCCTATGAATCAATCCAAGTATAATGTGCCCACATTTGATACTCCCAAACATGTAGAAGTTCCAATGAAATTGTTAGAGCCATCACTCCTAAACATGTAGAAGTTCCTCAATTGGAACTTTATAATGGAAAATGTGATCTCTTAACTCATGTTAAAACATTCCAAACTTTGTGTAGTAACTTTTCTCATAATCATAGGTTGTTAGCAAAATTGTTTACTAGAAATTTAAGGGATTAGAGCTTTGCAATGGTATTCTTCTTTGTCTCCTTATTCTATTACTTCTTTTCAACAACTAGCTAATGCTTTAATTCAACAATTTCACAATAACATTGGTCCTAAAGTTACTTTGACTAATTTGATATATTGTAAACAAGGAGTTAAAGAAAAAGTGACTGATTTTATTGGTAGATATAAGCATTTGTATTCTCATATTTCTTTTCATGTGCCTGATCAAGACATTAAAAATATTTTTATTGCTAATTTACAAAAAGAAATCAGGGATAAACTTCTCTTAACTGATTTTACTTCCTTTTTGCAGTTGTGCTTAGTACTTCACAATTATCAACTGACTATGAGTCAATTGGAACAATCATCTCCTTCCATGGCTCTGAGTGATAATGGTGATAGTGCTCAACAACCGCTTGCAGAGTTCGAACCAAACAAAGGATTCATCAAATTCAATGACAAAATCAACAACAACACTCAAGTAGCAACCACTACAGGTGTGCCTCCTTTCTCTAAATTGTTTAAAAGAAAAAAAGTTTACTCCTTTGAATGAAATTTTGCATAGCATTATGTCTTAGTTAATACAAAGGAATGTGTTAAAACTTCCCCAAATCAAACCTATCAACCCATCTAAGACAACTTCACCTTACTTTGATGCTAAATCTTTTTGTCAATATCATCGTTAGCCTGGTCATGAAACTGAGAAGTATTTTTCATTGAGGACTAAGATTCAAGAATTGATTGATAACAATACTATATCTTTGGTAGGTGTGAATGATAAAGGAAACAAATCTGTAGCTCCCCCTAATCAAAACCTTCAAATTTTTACTAATCCTTTATCATCCCATTCCACTAATGTGATTGAGACTGATCATTCTGCTTACTCTCCCAATGATGTGACCCTTGAATCTAATAATGTGGTGAACCTTGTAGATCAACAAGAACCTCCTAAGGATTTGTGCATAACATTTGATCCTAGTGAGACCATTAAGGCACCCAATGGAAAATTATACATAAGTGTGAAAATCAAAGGTATACCCACTAAAGGAGTGTTATTGATCCTGCTTGCATGGTTAATGTGATAGTTAAATAATTTCTTTATACTTTGCAATTGCATCAAGCGATATATGATGATCAAGTCCTGCTATTGGTTCTATAACACTTCCTATTGATGTTAGCACTAAATGCTTAGATGTTCAATTTGCAATCATTCCTACACCCGATCAATTTCGTGTGAAGTTGGGACATCCTTGGATTTCTTCCATGAAAGCGATCAAAAAAAATTTCATAATGGTGAAATCATTGTTGGCAATTGACACTCAATTGGTTGGTTTCACTATGTTGTCATTTATGGCAATATGGTATCTTTTTCTAGCTTCATGTTTTTGTTCACTTGTGTACTGGCAGGCACTTCATAGACACTACACCGGCACTGGCACCAGCACCAACAGGTTGAAGGATTTCTCAGGTTACTGGTAATGTAAGCTGACATGGTTTAGAATAAGATTATCAGTATTGGAGGCCGACATCTCTTGGATCTGGCATCGACAATTATTTTTGATATTCATGTATTTATATTATCTAGCTGACATGTAATTTGATATTGTAATTATCTTTGTAAGCCAACATAAGGCATGATGAGTTATACAGGGTATATAGGTCAATTGGATTAGATCATTTTGATTATTGTATTCGGATATATATATATATATGGATGTGAAAGAATGTGAATATGTATTAGGAAGGAGATATGAAATATATTAGAGAGATCATGTATGTGAGGATATTTATGTAAGGGTTATTCTGGTAAAGGGTTTAGGGTTTCAGACTGGAACAGACAAAGCTTAACCGAAACTGTATTTTAGCATAGAAGATGCTATCTTAGCAATTCACTCACTTCTCTGGATTGTAGTCTGGATTTATATGTAGTCAGTGAGACTCCTTTTGTAATTGAGCAGTTGGCTCTGGGCTGTAAGCCTTCCTACAAGTGCAGGCCCCTATATTTTGTAATATCTCTTCATATGGCCAGTGAATTGATATTGTCGATCACAAATCCCACCATGGTTTTTTCCTCTTTGAGGTTTTCTACGTATAATTTTGTCTGTTATGGTTCTCATTTATGTGATTGGCTTATTGGTTGCTTTACTTCTTTCAATTCTGTATGTATCGGTATACTGGTTGGTGTATGCATGTTTTAATAAGGCTAAAATTGATCATTTTGGTATAACACTGATCCACCCCCCCTCTCAGTGTTATTGGATTCCAACAATTGGTATCAGAGCCTTGTGCCTCAGAGGAAGTTTAATAGCTTGAGGAGGATCCTAAATCTAGAATCCATGGATATAGGTTTGGAAAAGCAACTTGAGATGACACTTGAAGATTATGATGTTGAAAGGTTGAAGAAGTTAAAGCTACAAGATGAATTGAATTTTACTAAGGAATTCATACTTGTCCTATAGGAGAGGTTGTCATCTGTTCAAGCTAGGAGGAAAGAACTTTTGCAAAATCAAGATGATGAAGAGAAAGATGCACTTAAGGAACAGTATCAGAAATTGAGTCAGGAGAACATGGTTATGAGAAATGAAATGCAAGCTATAACTATGAGAATGTCTAAAGAGCTTGAGGACCGGAAGAAAAAGGAAGAAAATCTTGGTGTATCTTTGAAGAACACATTTGAAGAATGTGGTAGGTTGGTTCATGAGAATGATATGTTGAGAACTGATTTAGTACAATCCCAGAGTAATGAATAAGAGCTTGAGAGACAAATGATAATTTTGAGTGATGATCTAACTATTGCAAATGAGTATAAAGAAAAATTCAAGATTAGTTCAACACAGCTAGATGAGTTATTGAAAAGACAAAGGCAGAATGGAGATTCCAGTGGACTTGGATTTGAGAAAGGACAGAGTTCTAGTACTACTAATGAAGATCAAAACCATAAGGCACTGGTAAAGTAGTTCAATGCTTATAAATTTAATGGTAGATGTTTTGTTTGCAATAAATTTGGTCACATGGCTAGGAAATGTAGAAATGGAGCAAATCAAAACCCTGATTCTACTCCCGATCAATGTTCTAAATGTAATAAGTATGGTCATAAAACAAAAGATTGCAGAATGAATGTTAAATGTTGTGCATGTGGAAAATTTGGACATATGGCTAATCAGTGAAGGTCAAGAAATTATACCAGTTTTAGAAAAGTAATTCAAAAGAACCATGTTACATGTTATGCATGTAATGAGGTTGGACATATTGCTAAATTTTGTAGAAGTAGAAATCCACTGGTTGGTAATGGAGGATCAAATGAGAAAGGGAAAGAAAAGGTTAGTGAAATCTGGCAAGATCATACCCACAGATGGGTCAGGAAGACTGAAGAACAATCTACAGATGGGAATGCACCAGTTACTTATCTAGTAGAAGAGGTTGCTACTGAACAGGTAGGTAGCTCATCCAGTAATTGAGGGAGATGCCTTAGGGGTAGGCAAAATTCATGAAGATGCTACATATGCCCTGGGAAGAGGTTTTGGAAGATGTTCCAAACATTGGAGATGCTTATCTGGCATGGAGATGTTTTATCGAGATCTGGTATCTTTCACCGGAAGTCATTGATGTCAATGAAAGATTAGGGTGTTTTTTGGAGGATATAAGGTCGAATTCACTTCATTCTTGATCACCATTCATTCAGAGAGATTCAGTGTGATTAAGAGAAATTTAGAGTGATCAAAGGCTATTTAGTGTGATCAGATATCTTCTTGAGTGATTTCACCAGCGAGTGGAAGAGTTTGTTAGGTTTCTTCACTAGAAGCAATTCACATGTATTTTTCTTTAATCATGGAAGCAGGATCATCATCCATTCCTCTCTTTGTTGTCAATCTGATTGTTGTTGAGGTCAAGGACCATCCCAGGTCAATTTTCAAGCGATATCCGCATGTGGCTACCCTGGAAGTCTTGGTTGGAGCATTTTCTCATGTTCTGAAAGGTGTTGTTTATGTCAAAGATGTTAGGGCATACATACAATGTCACATTGAGGATTTGCGGACATCTAATATAAAGAGCATGTACATGAGCGAGCTTATGGGAGATTCTGGAAAGATCAAACTTGCATACAAGCACATTGAAGACTTAGGGTTTAGTGGCATTCTAGACATTCCAAAACTCAAAGATGAAATAGCTAGGTATGTTTTAATGAGAGTACATGGAGAGTTTATCTAGTTGGATAGACCTTACAAGATCACCAAGGAGGCCATCAGGGCAATCACCGGTTTGCCACAGCTTGGGCAACGTCCAGATAAGAAGGTCTCTAATGATTATGTCAATAAAATCACTGGCACGACATCAAATAGGAGATCTATGAGAATCATCACTATTACCGACACAGACATCAGATTTGGTAGCATGGTCATCGGTTATAAGGTAACTCAGTCAAACCGACAGAATTTTGTTTCTAGCTCCTGCATTTTCGCAACTTATAAGATGTTGTTCACCAAAAGTGATAACCCAAGAACACCTGCAAATCTTTCTATGAAATGGCCAATTTCAGTCTACAAAACACATCAGGGCTTGGACAACATAACATAGGACCCTAATTGATCCTCCTGCACTTCAGGTTCTGCTAGACTTAGGGGGGACACCCTTTTGATGCACTAAATACAACAATTATAGACACATAATTGCATCAACACTAAGCAGATAGATCATTTCACAAGCTCAATAGGTTAGGAAACATTACATATTGGCTAGATATGTACAAACAATAGGATGAAACAGAGCTCGGAAAGAATGGAACACACACCTCTAAACATAAAGGGAAATAGATTTATCTTTTTAAATGTATATCTAAAACCATCCCCAAACCTGCAAGACTAGTGCCTTGATCATTGGGCAACAGGGTCACACACAAAACTACAAATATGAATCATAGATGCAAGTTTGTTTTCCTTAAACAAGATATTCATGCACCAATACCTTATATTAATGCACTATTTGATTCATTCACAAATTTATCAGACCTGGAAACATATTTCATCATTTATGATTGACTACAGAGTTTAAAACCTTCCTTGAAGGATACCCATAAAAAATCACACAATTTCCTTGAAATTGACAAATCTTATCCTCCTTCAGGATTCAATTCATGATAATGAAATACATACCTAGAGACAATACTGTGAGGAATTTACTCATGCCTGACACAAGCAAGACCTACAACTAAAATCACATTTACAACAATGCACTGCAATCCTCTGTACCTTCAAACAAACCAAAAGCATTTACAAATTTGGGTCATGACATTTAGAAAGTGGAAGCCATCAAATCTGGAGCATTTTCCAAATTTTTGGAACCCTTACAACTGAGAAGAATTGGGAATAAGAAGGAGAGGGAACCAAATCAAATCTACAACTGAATTGCCAAGTGTCTCCTCTCTAACTGAATTTCAATCTCGACCAAACTGCTTCCAAAATATCTGATCTTTTCCAAAATTAACTTCATAATCAGATTCCTCATTCCGAGAGCTTTCCGAAAATATATAACACTTCATACTTTGGCCAAAAATTGAGCCTTGGGCGAATTAATTCCCATTTGTGCTCAGTCATTTAAATTTTTGAATTATTTGATATAGTCTGCACTATATAATTAACTAGTTTTAAATTTGATTTTTTGGCTTTGATTATGCTCTGACGCTTTTCCACGTGGCAGCCTCTGATTGGTTGACGGGGTTGGCCGGACGCCACTTGGGATGACACCTCATCACCGCCACATCATCCACTTTGTCACTACCACTTGGCCGCCACGTGTACACCACCTCAGTGCCACATCATCGCCACCTAGGCACCACCTCTGCACCACCTCACCGGGATCTACCTGCTGGACATCTGACTGTACCTACCACCTATGCGCCACCTGGCTTTTGCAACTTCGCAAGGTTTATCCGGCGTGCAAATTCCCTTTGCAAAGCAGCGCGAGCTATTGATCTCCATCGAACTTCCTCGACCTTTACCCTTTTCGCAACTTCGCAAGGTGTAACTCGCGTGCATCTTCGGCCTACAAAATCATGCGCTTCGTCGGATCCTCTGCAACCTGCTCACTGGTTAAGTCGACCTTTCTCTGCAAAATTCTACCTGTCTGCCTCGGGAAACATGCCTGCATGGGGTCCACCTGGTCGTAGCCCAGTCACCTCCTCCATCACCTCAGGTTCTGTGCTAGCGCGTGGGCCCACCTTGGGTGCCCAACGGCACTGTCCGTCAAAAGCCTTCAAGGCTTAGACATTATAGATGTGTGCGGTTTTGCTTATATACACCAAAAAGAACCACTTCTCAGTGCATGTGGGATTAAGGCTTATGCCTAGGATTGCAGATTTGAAGCAATTTCTGAGACTTTCATTTGCTTGAAACTCTTTGTTCGCCTTCTTTAAAACACCACATTTACTCAAGGGAGAAGTTGGGCGGATTTTCCATGTTAACCACATTGCATTTGCTTGTAAACTTCACTAGGGATGGCATTACACTTGCCAGATTGCATTTGCTGTAAGGTTTTGATGTGGTCTCCCAATAGCCACACAGAGGGGAGATGCTCTTATTGTTTGCATTCACCTTGAATTTTAAATGCCCTTTCTCCATTATTACCTATTGCACATTATTTGTTTTAAAAGACCCCAGTTGTTGTTCAGAAACCATGCAGAGGAAGAGTTTGGCACCATGCCAATATTGCCATTAACTTCATGTTCAACGCAGAGGAGGGGGGAATACTGGTTTGCACCTGCAGATTGTATTTGCTTGGAGTTTCAAGTTGTCACGTGATCTTCAACCTTCCACACTGGACTTAGTTGCTATGTTAGGGAAGGCACGTGGGAGTGGAGACACTGGGCTTTCCAAACACCATGCTCCACACACCCTTTCCAGCCCACGTGAAGGATCTAGAACTGCAGCCCCCTTCTTTGCTTCCTCATCTCCACGTGAGATTTACTAAAGTCCTCTGCAAGCTATTTTAACTACCATGTTGCCTTGTTGGAGGAATATGGGGGCACGTGAGGAGAAGGAGATTAATGCAGTTTTCCATTGAGATTGGTTGTGTATTGTTTGTTGTTTACCACGCAAGGAAGACACTTGGGATTTTGAAATGGCTTGCAGGCTCTCATGGCCCATGTGAAGGGGGGGTTTGTTGCATTTAAATGAAATTCTGTGCAATCTATCTAGCTACCACATCCACCTTGGATGTCCTCTGCAGCCCCTTCTGCATACCACGCACAGGGGAAGGGAGAAGCTACATTTGCCATAGTGGTCTTTGGTTGCTGCTGTTGTCTCCATCTACGCACAACAAAGAGGATGAAAAGGCACATGAGGGGGGTTTGATTTGGTAGAAATTCATATCCTTGGGAGCCTTCCGTAGTTTTTATCTGCTCAGAAATTTCTATAGATATTATGCGATCAAAAGAGCTCTCCATATTAAAACTGGTAATGTCTCCAGCCATCTTTAATCTATGCCCTCTCACAATATAGTGACAACATTGACTCCTCAACCTCATCTAGTGTGTTTATATTACTTGCAAAATAACATGAACTGACATATTTCTCACTTTGGCCTACACATTAGCATTTTGGATATATGTCTATCCATCCACCGTCAAATGAAGTCGCCTTTTACCATCTTACTGGCAAATTGCAATCGAGCCAGGTCGGGCCCCAAAGTGGGTCCGACTAAAAAAAAATTCAATTTCAAGCGACTGGCCATCGAAATGCTTCAAACACCTTAAACACACCTCTAGAAATGATCGGCATCATTTTCGGATCATCAGACTGAAATTTGCAACCTTCAAGTGATTACGCCACATTTTCGCATTTAATCGCGAAGACGTAATTTTCAAACCAGTCAAAACACCTTTCTGGATCTCGCCATCTGACAAGCATGTACTATGATATGCAAGCATGAAATCTACCAAACGGTTTCTCAAAATGAGTCCTGAGTGAAGAGATATTAATTGGCGAAAATGCCCAACTAGCTTTGTCGACACTACGGACCTGATGAAGTCAATGTCCTGGCAACACATGACGCCTTTCTCAAAAATATCAAACCACCTCTGTAAGCCCTCAAATTTGAAACACAGGTACCTTGAAGTACATATTAAATCATTGAAATATCAGTTCAATCACAAGCCTAACTGGATGCAAATGACACACTCACAAAAATGGCTACATTAACTGATATAACACAAAGTGTGGATAACTGAAAATGCTAGCTAAATGAATCCTTTCGAAAACCGATCAAACGGATTGACAAAGGCTTGAAATTTGAATCGTAGCTCATCATTTATACCAGTAATAACCTGGAGCAAACATTATATCATGACACTTACTGAGGCAACTTTTACACTTGTGCGAAACAGGGCTCCGACTAGTTGTCGAAACAGGGACCTGTCAAAACATACAAACTGCAAATGGATTTGGCTTCAAAAACTAAGCAAATGGATTCGTCAAGAATTGAAATTTTGCAGGATGACTCACATTTATGCATAGAATTGAATCCACTTTGAATTTATCCATGACAATTAATAGGGAAAAAGATGTAATCACTCAAAGTAGGCTACTCAATAAAATCTGCATTTGTGCCTAAAATGCACTTCTAGCTCACCCCTCAAACTGGGTACCTCATAAACTTATCCAAATTGAATTCTAAAAGTTGCACATCACTGAATAGGCCAAATGAAAGGTGTGGGACATGAATCCCGAGCCTTACCCTCTGAAAATCAACTGGCTCCATTTTGCCCTCTCGCAAACTAGGCCATTCAAACTGACTCATTTAGGTATTTTTCTGACATGCAGAGCAAAATTTTGAAATGGACCTATAAACTTGACTCAATTTTAATGAGTCCCAACATAAGATGATGAGAGAAAATGAGAAATTGGATCTATGTGGTTGGATGTTAGATGAACTATTGATAAATCTAGGAAAGATTAAAGGTGAAAAGAAAGGAACTTTTCGGTATGGCAACTTAATTTTATACTTTATGTTATTTTTCATGAATGACACTCCCATTTTTGGGAAGAGGCAATGGGCATTTGATAGGGAGGTAGGGAGACAATTGAAACAGTCAATTGCTACATTGGGTAGTCAAAGGGATGACAAAGTATGGGGATATTTTAAGGGATTCCAAAAGTCTATGAAATCTAGGGAAAGGGTTCCTAAGCATATTGTTGAGAAATACTCAACGGACATATGCTTCATGGTGAAGAAAGATGAAACACTTATGGAAGCATTCAAGCCCTGGAAGATCTAGATTGACGAAATGGGCTATGAAGTTGATACACATATCCTTGATGCTTATGCAAAGAGGTTGATTTATGCACATGTTGATGAAGCTGAGAAGCCCTATGGTACAGCTAAACAAAAGACACAAGAGGTTGAAACAGAGTTCAACCGGAAGAAAAGAGAGAAGAAGGAAGGAAAGGCAAGCAAGTTTGTAGAAAAGGTTTCACAGGACATCAAAGCATTGATTAATGTTGTCCCGAAGAAAGGCAGGAAGAGGAAAGAACCATAAGTCTTCATTGAGTCTATCACAGCTAAGTCTACATTTGAGGATGATACACCCATGGCATTCAAAAGGGTTATAAGGAAGAAAACATAGGAAACCAAGGTAGAGGCTAAAAAGCAACCGGTTAGGAAAGTTACATTCAAGCTACCGACACAGAAGCAAGCACCAAAAGTAACAACTTCAGCTCCATCTAGTACTGGTAGAAGGAAGAAGAAGAATGACATTGATATAACTATTCAATCTGGTAATGTAACTATCATTCCACCAAAAACTTGTGCAGAGTTAGTAGATGAGATAACTAAGTATGGCATGTTAAAGAATGTACAGTTTTACTATGATCATTTAGAGAATGATGAACAAAGATAGGTAGAGGAAGCAATATTGTTATATTTGGATATTTATAAGAAATCCTTGATAGAAATTGAAGATCAAATACCAACAGGATTGTATGATATGTTAGATGCTAGGAGACTATCAGCAATGCAAGAAGACAAACACATAAAAATTCAAGAGTTGATATATGTTTGTGTTTTTATTAATCCAGAAGAAATGGATAGGACACTTGAGGTGGCAAATAGGAAAGTCTTTAACAACAAATATAGAATAACCAGTCTTATGCTAGGAAGGGTAAATGAGATAATAAAGGAGACCCACAAGGCATGGGTTAAGTTCTTTGAAGAGAACCGGGGCTTCTTTACTTCATCAGAATCTAAGATAGACACTACAGACACCCCGGTTGAAGGAAAAGGAAAGGGTATTATGGGTACTTCACCCTCAATTTTGAAAAACATTAAGATAGTGGAAATTAAGCCCCTGGTAGATACAAATATTGAGATACTGACAAATACAGAGAGTATAAAAGTTGATAATGTACAGGTTACTAATATTGAGGATAACAGTCCTCCGAATATAGATGTACAATTTGAGGTTACAGTTCCTACAGAGGAACAGACAGTTATAGAGACTGCACCAAGTGGCGAAGCCACCAGTGTAAGTGAGGAAGCTATAAAGTACAAAACATCAGAGGAGAAGAAAGGGAAATTCGGCAGGGAACCAGTAGTAGGTCCATCATTATTGTCAATTAACACCTCACAGGTTGTAAAGAAAAAAATAGCCAAGATGAGTCCTACTTAACTCATGATGATGGTTGCACATAAATTGATGAAGGAGGGATCTATAGATAAAGAGATTATTGATCGTCTGTCACTTTTTTGCATAGACTAGTCTCGGTTTGCAAGATTGATAGAGAAGCGAGCCCATCCAGCAAGTTGAAGACAATTACTGAGAAAATTTCAAAGGATTTCCAATCCTTGCAGTATATTTCAAACAAGCAAGCACTAGAGAGGTTCACACAGGCAAAAAGAGCTACATTTGATCAAGTAATTGAGTCTGAGAGGAAGAAGATTGATGAAAAGCTAAAACTAATAGACAATTCTTTAAAGTAGTGTACAAATATTTACAGGGTATGTTGTAGCACATATGTACTTATAGTTAATGTGGACAAGAAGATTAAGGAATTTCAGGTAAGTATAGCTAATTCTTTTGATGGATTGAATTCATTGACTACATCCATTGATGGTAAAATTTTGGTTTTGGAAGCCCAAATTTATGTTCTTGAGAAAGAAAAAGACAAAATCATAAGATGAGCCAAAATTCTTAGAGGCTTGGTGAGTCCCCAGTTGGATTCACTCAGTGTACATAAGGAGTGTATGGATATGGTTGGAAATCCTACACCACCAGAGTTAAGTGAGAATGAATCATTTTCTCATATACTAAATGGACTTGTATCTATTTTTGGCACTTTCAAAACTAGTTGAGATACTTATCTTGAGCTATTGGAGAAGGCATATCCAAAAAAATTCAAATTTGTTAAGCTCCGATAAGATATTTTTGGGATACTCATTGTACAGTTTTGGATCTTTGGCATTCTTTTTGGAAATTTTGATGGCATTGATGTCAAAGGGGGAGTGATACATATGTGAAAAAGAAAAAAATGGAGTTGTATACATTAGGGGGAGATATGGGAGTATGGAGTATATTCAGCTTAGTGGGAGAAAGCAAGATGAAACCTTGACCATTTTTCACATGAGTGTTGCCATCAATGCCAAAGCGGGAGATTGTTGGCAATTGACACTCAATTGGTTGGTTTCACTATGTTGTCATTGATGGCAACATGGTATCTTGTTTTGGCTTCATGTTTTGGTTCACTTATGTACAGGCAGGCACTTCATAGACACTACACCGACACCAATTGGTTGAAGGATTTCTCAGGTTATCGACAATGCAGGTCAACATGGTTTAGAATAAGGTTATCGGTATTGGAGGCCGACATCTCTTGGATCTGGAATCGGCAATTGTTTTTGATATTCATGTATTTATATTATCTAGCTGACATGTAATTTGATATTGTAATTATCTTTGTAAGCCAACATAAGGCATGATAAGTTGTATAGGGTATATAGGTCAGCTGGATTAGATCATTTTGATTATTGTATTCGGATATATATATGGATGTGAAAGAATGCAAATATGTATTAGGAAGGAGATGCAAAATATATCAGAGAGATAATGTATGTGAGGATATTTATGTAAGGGTTATTTTGGTAAAGGGTTTAGGGTTTTAGATCGGAACAGACAAAGCTTAACTGGAACTGTATTCTGGCATAGAAGATGTTATCTTAGAAATTCACTCACTTCTCCGGATTATAGTCTGGATTTATATGTAGTCAACAAGAATCCTTTTGGGATTGAGTAGTGTGCTCTAGGTTGTAAGCCTTCCTACAAGTGCAGGCCCCTATATTTTATAATATCTCTTCATATGGCTAGTGAATTGATATTGTGGGTCACAAATCCCACCGTGCTTTTTCCTCTTTGAGGTTTTCCACGTATAATTTTGTGTGTTATGGTTCTCATTTATGTGATTGGCTTATTGCTTTCTTTACTTATTTAAACTATGTATGTACCGATATACCGGTTGGTGTATGCATGTTTTAATAAGGCTAAAATTGATCATTCTGGTATAACACTGATCACCCCCCCCCCCCCTAGTGTTATTGGATTCCAACAATCATAACTATTAATCATAGCATATTTCAACCTACACTGAGGCGTGGAGATGTTTGTCTTGAATTTTTTTGTTATGAACAATTCAAGCCTCTTCAACCTAGAAGTGATACTCCCTTTAGATCATATCAAAACTAGAAAAATGAAATAATTTTATTGTTGAGTAAACCTAGAAATACAACACTTATTAATCCTCGTGATGATCATATACCCCTTCTTGAAGATAAGATTATTCTTCCTCCTATGGAATGAAATAATCTTCTTCCTAAAGAGGCACCTATTCCTTCTCCTAAAGAGAAGAGTATCCTTTCTCCTAAGAAAAGAGATATTCCCCTTCCTAAAGAAGAATCTATTCCTTCTCCTATGGAGGATCCCATTCTTCCTCCCAAAGGTAGAAAAACTCTTCCTCCTAAGGCTAGACCTATCCCTCCTCCTCATGATGGACTTGATATCCTTCCTACATCTCCCATTCCTCCTTTATATAGTGAAGTTCATCCTCCTTCATCTTATAGAGAAGTGATTGACTTCTCCTATTGTCCAACCTAAAAGACCTCAACCCATTCATCCTTTCTTTAAAAGAAGAAACAAAGCCTATACCTAATGAGCCTATCCCTTCTCAACCTTCAGCCAAAACTAGACGAAATCGTTGTGCAAGAGAACATTGACAGAGACGTTGTGCTATAGCTCATGAAGTTTCTTCCCAAACCATTTCTTCTTCTAAAAAACCAATAGTTGACATGATTCCATTTTATCCTAAACAAGATGTTCAACCTAATTCTCCAAGATGGAAATTTCTTAAGATAAATGATGGCTCAAGTTCTATTCCTATTAGAGCTCCTATTCTTATCATTCTTGATGAAGAAATAGGTGAGAATATTCTTAATGATGAAAATGTTGTTCCTAATATTTCTAATGATGAATGCGAATATGTTGATGTTGACAATGAGTTATCTGCAAAATTTTCAAGAGCATTAATTCTAGCTCCTAGTAACGAACAAAGTGACTTATCATTAAACCATGGTCCTTGTTTGGAACTTGCTATAGCTATATCTATTGTGCTCGATGTGGCTCCTCTTGTATGTTGTCCAACTTCTCAAAATAATGATCAGCAAGATCGGGGGGAGGATGACGTGCCTGATTAGCTTCATTAGCATCGTAGATTCTCTCTCTCTCTCCTTTCTTGCTTATTTGCGACATTCTTCTATCTGTTCTCCTTATTCTTCTATTTGTTGTCCCTGGTGTTGTCTACTTGAGCACGATGCAAAGCATTCAGATCTATTTTGGTCTCTCCCATGTTGACTCAAAAGACACATGTGTTCCTTCTTCCATGGTGGTTTCCTTTCTTTGGGGGATGAGGATGATTATATGCATATACATATACATGATATACATGAATTATCATAAAAAGTATATTGACTCCAAAGTTAGGTGAAACCACCTTGTATTGTGTGCTTTGTGTTCGTTATCCTTTGATTTATCCTCTCTTGGGGGCTAAATTGATCTGATAACATGCTTGTCTTCTTTGGTTGTATCCTAAAAGCAATTGCTCTTGACAAGGCGTACACAATTGCTTTAATGTGGGGGCATACACTTTGCTCATGATACTCTATTTTGATACTTTAATTACCTAGCAAATTTTTTCTTTGCTTTATAATTTCTGGTATTCTTTTCATGACTCATAGTAAGATCATAGTTCTCTTTCTCTCTCTCACGATCTTCGCTTTTGCCTTATTATTGAAGTCATAAGATCTTAAAGTCCATTGGGGGCTTGGTGAATCTTTCCTCCTTGACATGGTGAAAGTCTTTCAATACGAATTTCATGTACTTTACCAGTAGTATTCGCATAAGCTCATACTCTCGCTAAAGTGGGGACTAAATGTAATGTCCTAAAATTGTACCCCTCACAATTCTCAACTGTATTTGGGTCTTCGCCTTAGTGTTTGTGCCCCTCAACCTAATCAGAGACCAAAATATGCTCATGCACATAAAAAACACCTTGCAATTCAATATGTACTCAAAGGCCAACTTGATCCCACCCCAAAATAGGGAAGGAACAGGGCGTGGCACCCTGGCACCCCTTAATTGGGGCCTATCTTGATCCCCTCCCTTGGACCTAACTCAAATTTGAAGCGGGAAAATCCCCCCTATGTCAGCTCAAGTCAAAAAATTAGTCAATTAATCCTACTGGAAAGTATATGAGAGGGATCTCCTAGTGCAGGGCACCTAACACTCCTAGCATGCAATTTTGTTTTCTTTCAAGTTTTGTGTGTTGTCTTTATGATGTAATAATGGACCAACCATTCAGGACTCAGGAGAGCCATGGTTGTGTTGTCCAAGTTTTGAATTGTGTCATTTGTGTTCAGGATGTTGTGAGCCTCAGAAGTTGAAATGCTAAGGTAGATCATAGGAGTAGTACTCTAGATGATTGCTATCATGTAATAGGGGTCTATTGTATTGTGTTTAGGTCTTCTAGGGTGTTTGAGGACCTTCAGGAGCCTTGGAATGCATTAGAATGAAAAGTTGCATCTTAGGAGTCAAAAGATGTAAAAAGTTGTTGAGCAACATTTTGCAAAAGTTGCATTTTTGGATGATGGTGTTACAAAGTTGGTTGAACCAACTGACCCAACAACATATAAGACAAAAAAACACTTCATTGTACGGGTTGGAGAATTAGGAATGCAAGAACATGTTTTGGGTTTTTGAAGCAATCTTGTCTTTTCACCGTTTTGACATTTTTTCCCATGTTTTCATTGCTCGGTACGGTCCAGTACAGACTTGATTGTACAATCTCATTGCAAGGAATGAGTGTTCATTAAATTTACTTTCCAATAAGCTTGATTTGTAGGACTGATTGTCCTTAGTTGCAGAGATATCTTCCATTCTTTGCAACTAGGTGTAAAACCCTTACAAGTAAGATTTAAGAGTAAAAATGGCTCTAACCTAAGCATTCATTGATGGAACCTATTGAAATCAAGTGGAATGCTAGGTTAGGGTTTTTAAATAGTTTTAGAATAGGTTTTGTGGCTTTTCAGGACCCTGTGGAGGAGATAGAATGAAGCCCTAGGCTCACCATTGGGGGTAGGTGAGTTAGGACAGCAAAAGAAGTGTGTTTTAAGAGCACATGAGGATTGGTGCAAGACAAAATGTCACATGGTTGGAAAACCCTAAGTATTCCCATGAATAATCCTAAATTTTTTTGAGGAGATGTTCTGACTGGTGAAGGTTTTGAAGCACATCTTTCTAAGTCACCCGGTGAGGCCTAAACCTTTGAAATTAGTGCAGTATTGGAAACCCTATGTGTACAAATAACCCTGGTGCCATTTTCCAATATTGTCTATAACTCATAAAAGGGTACTCAAATCCATAATTTATTTGTGGCTTTGTTTGGGAAGTTTTCAAACTAAGTCCCTAAAACCACCAAGGGAGGGCTAATCCAATTAGGCCTATTAGAGCTCGGTAGAGACCAAGAAAGGATAGGAAACTATGGCAATGGGTTTGGAGATGCTAAAAGCCTCAAAAGACTTCAAAGACACTATGTAGATGTATTTTGAGTCCATTGAAGGAGGTTGGAGTGTTGTGATCTTTGCAGGAGTTGTTGAAGCCTAGGAGTAGTGTGTGGAGATTGAGGTGGCAACCTCAATAGGAGGAGTTGATTGTCTAAGACCAGTGGCTACACCTTGGAGGCAATCCAAAGTGGTTCAAACCTTGGAGGTCTCAATAGAAAAACCCCTACTAAGTGCCATTGGATGTGCTTGAGTAAGACAAGTCAATCCAGAAGGTAAATTGTATCAAGCTTCAAGAATCTCTACATTATTTCCCCTCTTATTTGACATGACATGAAATCCACAATCGAAGGCATACACACAAGAGATCAAGCATTCAAGAGCAATTGAGCATTTCCACTCTTCCTTCAAGCTTTGGAGCAACAATAGAGTCAAGATTTCAATCATTGAAGAGAAGATCATCATTCTACTTCATGAAATCATAATTCCATGTGGAGGCAAGCAAAACTTCACAAGGAGGTATAAGAATTTCATTTTCAAGCAATTCAACATCCCCTAAAAGAGGAATATTTCTACTTTTAGTCATTTCCATTATATTATTTCAACCACTTGGTTGATTCTAAAACCAGGGTTTGACTTGAAGGAAAACCCCTATTCCTAACACATTTCCCTTTCTTTTTGTGTTCAGGAAACAGGTGTGCATCTATACTTCTGGAATTAAGCTTTATTTGCAAAGAGGAAAAACCCTTTTCGACATGCGGAAAGTTCGGAGGACTGATTGGAGGGCGCCCCTGTCTGGACACATGGTCCATACAAATTTTGCCCGATTTCACAGAGCAACTCCAAATCATCTCAAACTTCTCAGATTCAGGTGCACAACTGAATCCCAAATCTATAGCTCATTGTTTTCACATACTTTGTCTTCATTTTCAACACTTTTTCTTAATTCAATTAATCAAATTATAAAAGAGGGTCAATTGCATTCCAATCACAATCAATCTACATAGTATTGAGTCATTGCATCCTTTGGGATTGGATCTAGTAGATTCACCCCCTCTTTTGAATGTAAACTTTCCTCAAGTGAAAATTGAGCTTAGTAAATTCCCACACTTTCCACATGGAGAATTGGATAAAACCCCCAATTTTCCACTTTACACATCCATTGAGTTTGGTTTTACCAATCTTGATGTTTGACTTTGATGGTTGTCTTTGAAATTTATGATTTGTGTTCAATGTTGAGTTCCTTTGTAACCCTTGTCTTCGATGTGTTGTCTAACTGTTGTTTTCATGTTGTTTTAAGCTATAAGTAGATTGCCCCTATTGAGTTCAGGATTTTTCCCCTAGTCTTGAAACAACCTTTTATTATGGATAGATACAATAATCACCAAGCCATGGTGAGAGGTTTATTGCAATGTTGGATTATTTATAAGGCTTTATTACAGATATGTATAATGATTTCAAAAAGTGGATGCATGATCTTTGTACTAATAGATGGAAGAGACGATTTATCACAAATAGCACCTTTTGCCAGGTTTTCACTATTTGCATTTATTGCACCTATTTTTTATTTTATTTTATTTTTACAATTTTTTGCTCTTTTTTTTCCCATGCATTGGATGATTCATGTATAGAATTTATTGAGATGAATTTTGTTGATAGGCTCATCAAATAATTTCCCTTCTAGTGTAGATAGTTGATATGCCCCATAACCATATGTTGATATGATGACAAACAGACCTAGCCAATTGGATTCAAATTTTCCCTTCTTTTCTCAATCCTATTGGTTGCAAGGATTCTCTTTTAGTACCAAGTCACCAACCTGAAACAATCTTGGTTTCACCTTGTGATTATAGCTTATGTACATCCGTTGTTAATATGCTTTTAGGTGATTAAAAGCATGTCAATGACATTCATCTAGCAATTCCAACTCTTGTAATTTGTTTATCTAGTATTCCTCATCTAGGATGAGTCCTTTCAATGATACTCTAAGTGAAGGTATCTTGACGTCAATGGGTAAAATGGCTTCTGATCCATACACAATCACATATGGTGTGGCTCTAGTAGGGGTGAAGAGGCTAGTTTGGTATTCCCACAAGGCAGGGTTTAGTTGGACATGCCAGTCACGACCAGCATTGCTCATAGTTTTCTTTAGGATTTTTAAAATGGTTTTGTTTGAATCTTCTACTTGTCCATTTCCTTGAGGATAATAAGGTGTGTAAAAGCGATGTTGGATATTAAATCTTTCACAGAGCTCTTGCACATCTTGTTTCTTGAAGGGTCTACCATTGTCAGTGACAATGGAACTAGGAATGCCATACCAACATATAATGTAGTTCAAGATGAAGGAGGATATCTGCTTGTCGGTAATGATGGTTAATGGAACAAATTTGATCCACTTTATGAAATACTCAGTGGTTGTGATTATGAATTTGTTCCCATTTGAAGAGTAGGGATGGATCTTACCTATGAGGTCAAGTCCCCATTGACAAAATGGCCATGCTGTTGTGAATGGTTGCAACTCCTATGTCAGTGCATGTATAAGATTTCCATGAATTTGATATTTCTGAGACTTCTTAGCAACTTGATAGGATTCCTTTTCCATGTTTGGTGAAAAGTATCTGTGTCTTAGAAGTTTCTTGGCTAGAGTAGGACCGCTTGAATTTGTACCACAAATACCTTTGTGAACTTCTCGCAAGGCAGTTTCAAATTTTTCACTTTCAAGACACATAAGGAGAGTACCATCAAGACCCCGTTGGTAAAGAATATCGGCTATTAGGGTGTAACAAGCTACTTGATGGATAAAGTTTCTCTTTTGGTTTCAGGATAGATCGAGTTGGAAGGAATTGTCTTTCAAATAGGTATAGATTTTCCCATAGGTTAAAGATTCAAAACCAACTAAATGGCTATGATTTGGGAATCAATATTATCATACGAGGGGGGAAACACTTGTTTCACTAGGAACTCATAATGATTCTATTTTTCTGGTGTTTGTAGAAAAGAGGCAATGGTTGCCATGGTATCTGCATCTTTTTTGTCCAGTCTTGGGATTTGTTCAAATTTGTTATCAACAAAGTATTTTTTAAAATCATCCACCATTCTTTTAAATGGCATCAATTTGTCATCCTTTGTTTGATAGTGATTATTGACCTGATTTATAACCAATTGGGAGTCGCCAAAGACTTGTAACTCTTCGATCTTCCATTCCACTGGTACTTTGATGCTAGTGACAAGTGCTTCATATTCAACTGTATTATTTATGGAGGGGAATATCAACTTGTAATATCTGGGGATTGTGTCTCTAAGGAGTGACAAATATGATATCAGCACCTGATCCATGTTGGGTGTAAGATCCATCAAAGTATAATACCCATGGTTGTGTTGTAACTGTTAGGACATCTATATCCAAGAATTCAATATGCATCAAATGATTAACTTACAATGGCGCTTCAACTAACTGATCTGCTATAGCTTGGTCCTTGATGGCTCTTCTTTCCATGTATTGAATGTCAAACTCACTCGATATCATCACCCACTTTGTTAGTCTACCTGTTAAAGTAGCCTTGTTGAGTAGATATTTTAATGGATCTACCTTTGCTATGAGCTTGATTGTGTGAGACAACATATAGTGTTGCAACTTTTGAGATGTAGATACTACGGCCAAAGAAGCCTTTTCAATGAATGTGTAATTAAGCTCATAACCACTCAATGTTCTACTAATGTAGTAAACAACTCTTTCTTTTCTTGTTGAATCCTCTTGTGTGAGTAAATCTCCCAAGGATACCTTGGTCGCTGAGATGTATAAAAGAAGCAACTTTTCTATTATTGATGGCAGCAATATAGGTGGATTCATTATATATTGTTTTAATTGATCAAAGGCTTTCTCACATTTTACCTCCCATCTACAAGGAACATTCCTTGTAAATGATTTTGCCATTAAGTCGTCTACATAGTTCTCCATGAATTTGTGTATCATGTCATGGAAGATTGTGGTCATAGCACGTTGATAGGTTGCTCTTGCATTCTTCAATCCAAAAGGCATGACATTCCAATAATAGGTACCCCACAGGTATGCAAAAGTTGTTGTCCTAGTATTTAGGTGCTATTTTGATTTGAGTGTAGCCTAAGAAACCATCCATGAGTGATAGCATGGTGTGTCTTTCTATTAGGTCCACAAGTGTATCTATACTGGGTAAAGGAAAGTCATCCTTGGGACATGCCTTATTGAGATCTCTAAAATTTGTGCATATTTTGATGCTTTTGTCTAGTTTTGATACTGGTACAATGTTGGAAATCCACTCCGCATAGTCGATTGGTCAGATGAATCCTACATCTAGTAGTTTTTTTAATTCCGATTTTACTAGAAGTGCTACATGTGGATGCATCTTTCTCAACTTCTATTTCACTGGCTTAGCTCTAGGAGCTATGGATAGGTGGTGCATGATTAAATCTAGATATACCCCTAGCATATCAACATATGACCAAGCAAAATTGATTTGCTTTTCTTTGAAGAACTTTGTGAAATTTGGTTTTTCCTGTTCAATCAATGATTCGGCTAGGTGTATGGTCTTTGTTGCTGCTTTAGTGTTGATGTTCATTGATTGTGTAGGCTCAATCAATATTGATGATCTTTCCTGATAATCATCTGAAAGAGTGTCAAGTCTCTCATCCTTCATCATGTCAAAGAGGTTTTCACCTTTCAATACACAATTTCTTTTTACTTTTTTTATGATCTAACACTGCTATTGAATGGTTTTCACCATCAGATCAATTTTTTTTGTATTCATTTTACAACTAAATGACTTGGCACTCCTCTGGTTATAAGCTTCATTATGAGATTCACTGGTGGAACCTATTTTTGGATTTACTGAATAGAGGTAATGGACAATGGCATTGTCATTTGGAAAGATGGGGATATTAAGAGGTTATGTTTGTTCCCAGTCGATGAGTTGAGGATGCACCAATGGTAAGGAATCATCTAGTGGTTTGAGATATAAGGTAGTAAGGGTCATTATGTAAATGTTGTCAAGGTTTGTGATACCAAGGTCAAGGTCTATGATGTTACTTTCCTCAGGATCATCTATCTCGTTTTGAGTCTAATCATCCTCACTAGAGTCATCGATATGTTGTGATCCAAATTCAAATGGTCTAGACCCTGAGCTTTGTCCTTCATAGAGTATTGGTGCATATGTTTGTATGACATCAATGTCATTTTCATCACAATATATTTCATTAGGTGAATCACATTCCCATTAGTTGGAATCTATTTTAGAACTAGCTTGTAATAAAGGATTTGTTCATAGAGATGGTGGGTAGCTTCCTCTCTCTTGATAGAAATTTCTTCATTCATTCATATTCGTCCTCTTGTTGTTTGCAGACTACTTCTTCCTCTTGTTGTTTGTGTGATGCTTCTTCCTCTTGATGTTTGTGTGCTACTTCTTGCTCTTGTTGTTTGAGAACTAGAATGTCTTGTCCAAAACCTAGTCCTAATTTGTCTTTAGCATTTTGAGAAGGAAGTTGTATAGGTTCTAGAATACTTTCTTTTCTTTTGCCAATACGATCATGACCATTATATCCCATGTTTTGCATGATTTTGAACCCTTAACCATATTGCTTTGTTTGTAATCTGATATTTAAAGCTTCTTCTTTGGTTTCTTCTTCATCCTTTTATAGCTAGTTTAGGATGTCGTTATCATTAGATTCATCTTCTAGAGTCCTTGCTTTGACAAATGTGCCATTAAAGAGCTTGATGGGTTGTGAAGGTTGTTGTTTAGATGTTGATGGTTGTCCATAGGATCTTGGTAAAACTGGTAGTTTTGATAGACATAGGGAATGTTCAAAATAATATTCTCCCATACCTTTGTCTTTTAGCTGAATATTTTTCTCAAAATTAATTGATAGAGGGCTGAGTTGGGTTTTACCGCTTGATGAAGTAGAGGCAAGAGCTTCCCTATTGTGTGGTACCAAGACATCTTGAACTGCCTTGAGGTTATTGCAATACTAGAAGGGATTAAAATCTATTGAGATTGAGATTTCTTGTCTATTGTAGGGGAATTTCACATATTGGTGGTAAGTAGATGGTATTGCTTGAATTTCATGGATCCAAGGTCGATCCAAGAGGATGTTATGGGTCAATTCCATGTCCAAGACTAGGCAAATTATATCTTTCTGAATTGGTCCCACTTGAATGGGAAATACTACTAATCCTTTTGAAGATCTCTTTTTCAACATCATAAGCTTTGATGGTTATCTTTTTCTTAGGATCTATAGCATTTTCTGAGAAACCCATGAACAAATAAGCTTTAAAGTACAAATATTTAAACCAGCTCCTCCATCTATTAATACACGTTTGACCCAATGTTTATGAATTAAAACTTCAATATGGAGGGGAGTGTTATGTGAATGACTCAAGGAGACGTCATCATTTTCTGAAAATGATAGATTGTGAGGCGCGGTTAAATGCCCCACCATGGCTTGGAATCGATCAACATCTAAATTGTTTGGTATAGTGGTGTCCACTAGAGCTCTTTCTAGAATATCCTTGTGCGTAGGTGAGATTTTAAGAAGTTCTAATATGGATATTTGTGTTGGTGTCTTTTATAATTGATCTACTAAGTTTTATTGATTTGAATGGATAGTAGACATTTTAGATGTGTTTCCTTTCAATACAAACTTAGACTGTGCTCATGTGGTCACATTTATTGGTTTGTATTCTTGTTTATCCCTGATTTTGATGACATATATTTGGTTGTCGGATATTGAAATGTGGTTGATGACATTGTCATAGATGTAATTAACTTTATTCCCTTTGTTTTTTGATGAAGATGGTTCTCCCTTTTCATAATTAGGAAGAGGATCTTTGAATGCTCCATGATCATCATTTTATTTGTGTCTTTCCATAGTTGTCACCTCTATCGAGCAAGTCTTGAACTAAATATTTTAATCTTTGGCAATTATTAGTTTTATGGCCTTTTCTTTCTATGAAACTCACAATGATTCACGTCATTCCACCATGTTGGTTTTACTTTTGGTTCAAAATCTCAGGTATTTGGCAATGTTATGAGTTTGTTTTCCAGGAGCTCTTTGAATGTTGATTCGAGTGACTATCCCAAAGGTGTGAATTTCCTTTGATATGGTGCAGGTGTTGGTTTAGATTTGGCGTTATCTGGATTGTTTGAGGGTGTAGTTCCTGATAAGTTCAAGATTGCTTGCTTTGGTTTGGTGTTATGTGCATCAACCACACCATCATTAACAATGTTCTTGTTTCTTATCTATAATTTGGATTTTTCATTACTATTAGTGTTGTTGTAATTGTTGGAAAAGTTTGTTCCTTCTTTAGATAATTTTAATACTCCTCTTTTAACCAAGGCTTCCTAAATTTTGAGACCGTTTTCGATTAGCTTTTGAAAAATTGGTGGACATTGCAGTTGGAGTCCATAACTCATTTCATTATTTAGTGTAACAATGAAAATATCCATATTTTCTTTCTCAAGTATAGGATGAGTATACCTAGCAAACAATTGTCGCCATCTTTGTAAGAAGGCAAGGAATGTTTTGCCATTTTCCAATTTTGTGTTGCATAAGTCAAGCATGGTTACTTTGTGTTGAATATTGTATGAGTATTGAGATACAAACTTGTCTACCAGCTCGTCGAATGTCTTGATACCTAGTGGAAGTTTTAAGAACCATTTCATGGTTTGTCCACCCTAACTTCTTGGGAATAGCCTCATCAAATAGGTCTCATTATGTGCAAATTCCAAACTCGTGGTGCAAAATTCCCTCACATAGTCTTGTGGCTCAGTTTTGCCATTGTATTTATCGTATTTTAGAATTTCACAATTGGGTGGAAATGGTATCATGTTCAGGTTCCAATCAAATGGATAGGGGCAAATGTCTTCTAATGTATATCTCCTTGTTGTTCCCCTTTGCATGTCTTTCATTTGTTGTTGAAGAGACTGAATTTGTTGGGTTAATGTATTCAAAATATTGTTATCATTAGTTCTTGACTCAATTTTTGCTCTCTTGGGATTTTATTTTTGTTTGCTCATATCAAAGTCAACAGGTAGTTTAGCACCTTGATTTGCCAACATTAGAAAGTATTTTCTTGGGTTAGTTTCTAGAAGCTTTTCCATAAATAATTGGAACTTGGGGTCTTGTTGAGCCTCTTGAATTAGTTCAGTGTTTATGTCCTCTATTTTGAGATCTTGATACCTGTAAAAGGAATTTTCCTCTCTTTCTACCATGATTGGTTGTGGTTTTGTTTCCTTCTCTTTGAGTTTTTGTTTATGATCTTTGGTTAGTATGGGCATATGAGTGATCTAGTTGTGGCTCTTTTTGAAAGGTTTGATTTAATTGTGAATTGATGAAAGATTATCTTGGATGGTGAGTGACTCAATAAGTTATTTCTTGTTGAGGTAGATATGACAATGAGATTTGACCACTTCTATTGAGAGATTGAGATAAGGTTGATCTTTGTTGAAAGGCACGATTTTTTAAAGATTCTTTGTCAAACTCATTTCCATGACCATGTAGATAATTGCGAAAATGGTGTAGAAATGTATGATATTTTAATAAGAGTTTTTTATTTATGTAGAGAAATCTTCTCTTCTTTCGGATTTCTTTTTTACTAAGTTTCCTCTTCGTCAATCGATGGTGGATGATCATACAAGTGATTGAGATTGTTCTAAACTTTTAATCCTTGTTGTGAGTGTCAATATGAGATACCTAAGTTGAATAGGAAAGATCCTTCCTATTGATAGACTCAGTTGATCTAATTTGCAGCCTCGTTTCACGATAAAGGATGATATATTCTGATGATGAAACTCTGCTAAAAATCAGAATGATAATTGTACTCAAGTTGTTTGATCTAAGTTTAGTCAAAAGTTTTCACTTGCAATAACCTATTTAAACTGATGTTTCTCATGCTAGACAAGCTCAAATCTAAAAAAGGGTATCTGGAAGTGACTCTGATTTTATGAGAAAAATCAAATTCTCTCTGTCTCAGGTGATGACAAGCTTATGCGCTAAAACAAACAATGAATGCGCTAAAAGATTCAGTGTATACACTACTCTAGACCTCCAATGTGTTATGTTGTCCTTTGTATGCGCTAAAATATCCTATGGATGCACTAAACTGGTGTTAATTTGGATAATAGAAAGTTTGTAAATTTTGCTTGTCTAATGCGCTATTGTTGACATTCTATGCATTGTTGTTTTGCTTTGATGCACTAGTGTTTTTCTCTAATGCACTACTATTTTTCTCTGATGTGTTACCATTTTTCTCTGATGTGCTACTATTTGCTCTGTGACTTGAAATTTTATTTTTTGGATTAAAAATTATGAGTGTTTAATAGATGATCTTCTAAAAATGGTTGAAAATACAACATTAATCAATAAGACAATGGTTTTGACTTGTTTCACTCTATAATCTAAACAATGAGTGTATGTTCAGAGATATTTTCAAATCTCATTTGTTTTCACTAGTTTGAACAAAGAAGGAGCATTAGTTAGACTCTTTTATTCTCAAGGGTCATTAATAATATCACAACTCACATCCTGATACTCCTTCAGCTCAAACAGCCTTGTCACACCCAAGGGTGCGCCCCATTTTTTTTTTCTTTTGCCAGAAGTTGAATCAAAGAGAATTGCTCCTCAATTGGATCATTTTATTGGGAGATGAATGGTGAATTTCTTGAGCGTGAATTCTTCCCCACCCTTGTATTGTGATATTACAATATTTGGATAACTGACTCAACTTGGCTTCTACAATTAAAGTTCGTAATATGGGTTCCATTCGGTGCGTCAATGATAAACTCCCTCAAGAGGCTTCCCAACCTTTAGAACAAAGGCTTTATGGATACTAGGGGAAGACTATCAATGAACACTACTATTGGATGTGATTTTCATCACAATCCACATTTGATTATAGTGGGTTGGAATACTTGGTGTTATCCATTCCCCACTTAGTTTGTTCCCCTCTCACCAACTTTATAGAATAAGACAATGGTTTTGACTTGTTTCACTCTATAATCTAAACAATGAGTGTATGTTCAAAGATATTTTCAAATCTCGTTTGTTTTCACTAGTTTGAACAATGAAGGCACATTATTCAAACTCTTTTATTCTCAAGGGTCATTAATAATATCACAAGTCACATCCTGATACTCCTTCAGATCAAACAACTTTGTCACACCCAAGGGTGCACCCATTTTTTTGTCTTTTACCAGAAGTTGAACCAAAGAGAATTTCTCCTCAATTGGATCGTTTTCTTGGGAGATGAATGGTGAGTGTCTTGAGGGTGGATACTTCGCCACCCTTGCATTGTGATATTACAATATTTGGATAAGTGACTCAACTTGGCTTCTACAATTAAAGTTCATAATACAGGTTTCATTTGATGCGTCAATGATAAACTCCCTCAAGAGACTTCCCAACCTTTAGAACAAAGGCTTTATGCATCACAAGGATACTAGGGGAAGGCTATAAATGAACACTACCGTTGGATGTGATTTTCATCACAATTCACATTTGATTATAATGGGTTGGAATACTTGGTGTTATCCATTCCCCACTTAGGTTATTCCCCTCTCACCGACTTTATGGGCTTCTTGGGAGGGTAGGCTCACTAATGGATTTAGCCTAATTACAATAAATGAAAGTGACTCTAGCATTTTGGTCACCCAATTAAGGGGAGAGCATAGGCCTATCACAAGACAAAGCAGATATGTTTGTTCCTCAATCCTTTTGCAAAATGAAATCTAACTTGTTCTTTTTATTCCATTATTGCAATATGATATAATTGCTACTTGGAGATGTTGCTCAAAAAACATGGTGTTCTTTTTAACCAAGATAGAAATAATTGCAATAATTGAACTTTGAAAACTTTGAAAAATCTTGCAAGAAAAACAAGAACTTGAAATTTGAAAAAGGTGGCTTGTTTTTTTTTACTTTGCAAAATCAAGTGTGATTTGTCCTTTTTACCCTTTGTAAGAAGAAAATGAAATTTACTTGTTCTTTTTAGCTAGCACCAAATGAAGTGTGAGATACTTGCAAAAATAAAGGTTCTTTTGTTGTTCTTTTTATCCTTTGCAAGAAAGAAAAAGTGAAGTTCTTTTTATAGCACTAAAGGAAAAGTGAAATTCTTTTTATCTAGCACTAAAAGAAGTGTGAAGTTCTTTTAAACCTTGCAAGAAATGAAATGTGAGTTTCTTTTAAACCATTGTGACAAGAAATGAAAACTTAAAACAAAAGTAAAATCAAACTTAATCTAACTTCATTGTACCTGCAAGAAAAGTTAGAACCTGCAATACACTTGAAATATTAGTACCATATTATAGGTTCACGAGCCTAAAATCATTTTTTGGTGTTACAAAATTTTGCCCTTTGCCTATGCCAAATGTGCTAAAACAAAGAGTAAATGCGCTAAAGTTTGCATTCAATGCGCTAATTAAAACAACCTATGCGCTACAATATGTCTTTGTAGACGTATAAATCTGACCACTTTCCTAAATAAATATTTAATATTTATTTTAACCCTATCCCTCTATTAATTAAATTCTATTTAATTAATTTCTTCGTTTTCATCTATTTGATTAAATAAATTACTCAATTTATTTAATTAAATTCACCTAAACCTTTTCTAGCCTTTAATTAAATAAATCACTTAATTTAATTAAATCTCCTTTCTCCCTTTTTAATTAAATTTACATTTAATTAAATTGATCCTTGCAAACAAATACATCTAAATTATTTTTTAAATCTCCCACTTGTATTTATGCAAATTGCATCTATTTTAGTTGAAATAAAATAATTTTATCTTAATTAAAATCATTTTCCCTCATCCACTTGCATTTTCCTAGAAATGGAGGTTCTCAAGATGGACTATTTTCCTTATCATCTTCCTTGCTTTATGGAGTCAAAAATCTTGGTGTTGTATGTTGTGTTGTTCATTTGCTTATCTTGTTGTTGTTGCAGTTTATCTGTTTATGCTTAGTGTGTTTGATTATTTAATTTTCGGTGAAGACTGATTCACCCCCCCCCCCCTTCCCTCTCAGTCTTCCTTCTTGATTGGTGCTAACAATGACCCCTACTAACCTCATATGACCCCATAGGATCATATAGTATCATAAGGGGTGATATTGTGTCATTAGGGTCATATGGGGTCCAAAAGGGCCACACATGTGTGGCTCGTTAGGACCCCATATAAGCCCTAAGGACACCATATAATCCTGTAGGATCATATAGTGTCCTAAGGGGTCATATGAGGTCCAAAGGGGTCACATATGTGTTTTAACATGTGTGACTCCTTAGGACCCCATATGACCTCTTTTAACATCCTAGTAGGTGCAACATACCTCTTAGGACACCATATGACCCCATCCTAAGGGGTCATATGGGACACTAAGTGGTCACACATGTGCTTTAATACATGTGTGACCCCTTAGGACACCATATGACCCCTTTTAACATTCTAGTAGGTGCAACATACCTCTTAGGATACTATATGACCTCATAACACATGTGTGACCCCTTAGGAACCTATATATCCTATTTTAATGCCCTAGTAGGTACAACATATCTCTTAGGATACCATATGACCTCTTTTTAAGTCCTAGTAAGTACAACATACCCCTTAGGACACCATATGACCCCACATTGTCATATACTATCCTAAGGGGTCATATGGGGTCTAAAGGGACCACACATGGGTTCTAACATATGTGTGACCCCATATGACCCCTTTTAAAGTCCTTGTAGGTACAACATAGGGTCACATGGTGTTCTAAGAGGTCATATGGGGTCCTGAGGAACCACATGTGTGACCCCTTAGGACCCCATATGAGCCTTGTTAAAGTTTTAGTAGGTACCAAACACCCCTTAGGACCCCATATGATCCATTAGGACACCATAGGGTCATATGGTCAGGTCCTAAGGGGCCACACATGTGTGACCCCTTAGGACCCCATATGAACCCTTAGGAAACCATAGGGTCATATGGTGTTCTAAGGGGTCATGTATGGGGTCCTAAGAGGCCACACATGTGTTCTAACACACATGTGAACCGTTGGGACCCCATATGACACCTTTTAAAGTTGTAGTCGGTACAACATACCACCCAGTACATCCTAGGAGTTATTAAGACATGGACGACCCCTTAATACATCTTAGGACATCTTTTGACCCGTTTTAGTGTCTTAGCATGTATAACATAATACCCCATATAACACCATAAGACCCCTTAAGATCCATTAGGACTTTAATGACCTCTAATGAGCCCTGAAGACCCCTTATGACTCCTAATGACCCATACTAGCCCCATTTGACCCCATAGGATCATATAGTGTGATAAGGGGTCATATGGTGTCATTATGGGCCATATGGGGTCCTAACGGGCCACATATGGCCTTAGGACCCCATATGGCCCCTCACAACACCATATGACCCCTTGGGACAACATGTGAACCTATAGGATTATATATTGTCCTAAGGGGTCATATGGGCTCATAAGGGGAAACACATGTGTTCTAGCACATTTGTGGCCCCTTAGGATCCCATATGACCCCTTTTAAAGTTCTAGTAGGTACAACATACCCCTTAGGACACCATATGACCCCATAGGATCATATAGCATCCTAAGGGGTCATATGGGGTCCTAAGGGGCCACAAATGTGTGAGCCCTTAGGACCCCATATGGCCCCTTTTAAAATCCTAGTAGGTACAACATACCACCTAGTACATCCTAGGAGTTGTTAAGACCTGAACGACCCCTTAATTTCAATTATTAAAAAAAGTACAAAAGCTACAAATAATTACAAAATTCTTAAAAATAAGGTTTAACAAAATCTAAATAATATTTAGTTTAATATAAAATATTTAAAAAAAAATTAAAGCCTTCTAATATTAAATATTTATTTAATTGAAAAAAAAATAAATTAATATAACATACTGGAAAAAATTTGAAACCTTCTACCAAAATCTTAAAAAAAATTGAAAATCTTCATCGCTTTATATTAAAAAATGTCGCTTTTATTTGCAAAAACAAGTGATTAAATTCAAAAATCAATTATATTCTTTCACACACCTTCATTTTCATATTTTAAAACAAAAAAAAAAAAAATTATTTTTATGGGGTTGAAGAGGCAAGGTCCCTCAAACGACCGGTCACACCATCCTCTAACGATCTGGCCAGAAGAGTTCTCACTGGAACGTCCTAAGTGGCAGCCACATCACTAAATTTGACAAATTTCTAAAACTTCTGATTTCTACAACAAAATTCAATTTAAAAGAAAAAAACCCTTTTGTAGAGATCGAAGTAAAGAATCTACTCATATAATTTTTATGATGCTTTGATTAGATTTAATATATATTATTTTAAAAATAATACATGTAGGTATTCTAATGTTTGGTATGAGGCTAATTTGAAAAAATAAATAAATAAATTGAATCACCTCAAAAAAAATTGAAAAAAATATGGTTCACTAGAGGAGAGAGTCTTCTCCAAAAGGGTTTTTTTTGTTTGATTATCATAAATTTAATAGACAAAATGTGGTGGGAGAAAAAAACTGTCAAATTCAGGTATATTCAACTTTAAAATGTTATAACGAAAAAAATATACATTGACAAATAATTAACTTTTTTTATTATGCACTGTATATGTTTGTCATCTATTAGGGATATCAAAATAAGAAAAAAAATAAGTTGATTTATATTTTGTTTTTTGGTGGGAACTAAACCCCCTAATTTTCAGCAATAAAAAATTTGACTTTAAAAGTAAAGAAAACATATCAATTCTTGACATTTTTTTCTCTTAAAATAATAGACTTAAACTTCATCAAATTTTACACGTTTCATCAGTTTACATCATCTTCAAATTCAAAATACAAATAGCACTTTTATGGCATCAAAATTGAACAGTGTTAACCTTTTTCCTTTGTAAAAGTATGACATAGGTTTGTACTTTTACCCTAAATGACAGTTTGGGTGTGAGTCTCAGTTTGGAAATGAATTCTTTTAAGACCTTTCTTTTAGAATTCAAAGAGAAGAACAAGAGAATTTTCCAGGCAAAGCATAATTAAAAACCCTTTTGTAGTGCAATTTTTGTAACCTTTTTTGTTACCCTTTGTTCTTGTTGTCAAAGGGAGATAGATATAGTCTTTTTTTTGTCAAGGGGGAGAAATATTTTTTATTGTGAGAAATATTGAGAATTAAGGAGTATAAAGGAAACATTATCTAAGGGGGAGATATGGTAGATAAGTTGTAAGTGTTTCATCATCAAGGACAAAGTGGGATAAGATTTTTTTGGTATGAACTTAGAAATTTAATAAATTTAAGATTTTTATATATAATACTAATTAAAAAAAATTGACAATTAATATTTTTCTTAAAATGTCAAACGAAAGACATTGGAATGATCAAACCGTCATAAAAACTTCATATGACAAGCAGAGGCGACCGTCAAATTCCAGGCCTGCCTCAGAACTCCCAATGCATTTGGCCCCTCAATTTACTACGACATTCCATGGATTAGAAGCCCCCTCCGAAAAGCAGTTGATAGGGTTTGTTGTCTACGTGTCATTTGGGAGTCAGTGCTTTTTAAGCGGGGAAGAGACTGCTGAGGTGGCATTGGGATTGGAAGCCAACTATCAGCCCTTCTTGTGGGCCCTTGATGGCCATTCATTTTGGCTACCAAAGGGCTTTGTAGAGAGGGTTGGGGAAAAGGGTGTGGTTGTTAGAGGTTGGGTCCCACAAAGGGAGATACTAGCCCATATGAGTATTGGGAGTTTTATGAGTCATTGTGGGTGGAATTCTTTGATGGATGGAATGAGCAATTGCTTCCCTTTTATAACTTCACTTATGTAGTTTGATCAGTGTTAGGTTAATTGTAGAGGAATTAAAGGATGGAGCATTTCAAGGGAGGAGATTTGCAAGGTTGTGAGGATGATTATAGGGAATGAAGGCAAAGAGATGAGGGTCAAGCAAGAGAAAATGATCAAATGTTCAAGGATGCAATATTGAAGGATGGAGGATCTCAAGATGAGTATATAACTCAATTTCTTA